>NC_080558.1:46142845-46447698 GCF_030253575.1 Rhododendron vialii | reverse complement strand
CCACCAAATAAACCTGTGGACCACCAAGCCAGCACCCCAGGAGGTTCTCAGCCATTGCGTAGATGTAACACTTAATATGAACTAATCGCATGTGTCAATTGACTTACTAATGATGGGATTAATGTAGTGCAGAATCATATAGCACTAAGATGTGGTACAAATGTTAGAAAAGCCCGTCTTTTTTTCTTGTAAAAGGGTTGGCCGAATTGAAATAGTGTAGTGCCCCTCAAATTTACTGGGGAATCCACCCGATCTAAAATGTTCGGACTTAAGCCATAGCTGACCCGATCAGGGACGAAATATTGATTCAGCACCACGTCGTAGGCTCCATCATCAAGCCCCCACCATTGATAAATTGAAGCCTCCTCTCTCAACCATCTGGTCCCAATTATAGAACTCAAAACCGATGAAAGAGGAGCAACCTTTATGTTAGCTGCGCCAACCACATAAACTACCACCTCGGTGGTGCTAGAAAAGCCGACTCATGATCAGCCCGTCTCATGTCTATTATCTTTGTCACCGGCCCATTGTAGAGAATTTTGTAAGGAGACAAAGGCCCATACATCAGCAGGCCTTATAAGCCCAATACAAGTAACTTCGGCCTTTCCACTGTTAACTTCATTATCCGTTCCTTTGCATTCCCAGGTTCTCTCCAGAAATCCATGACTAAAATAAAATGCAAGGATTTTGCAAAAAAAAAAAAATCGTTTTAGCTTTTAATCTGCAAACTACAAACGTCAGCTTGATTTCGGGGTTATTTGACAAGGCTGTTTGGAGTCTCATCCAACAAATCTTTGAGTACTTTTAGGGGTTGTTTGACAAGGCTCTTCGGAGTCTCATACAACAAATCTCTGAGTACATTTATCCCGTTTGTTTTGGGATTTTCGATTTGTAGATAATAAGTGTAGAGAGAAATAAAGCAATGATTGAAAATATGGGTTATAATTGGAGAGAGATAGAGATAAAAATGAGAGTAATGATTGAAGAGAAATAGAATAATGATTAGAATCTAAAATTCAAAACTCTTAAACGAACAGGGTCGACTCCCGTCATGCAAATATCAAATAACTACCAAACTTAAGTTCAAAATAACCTCACAAGTAGGGGTGAGCATGATTTGGATTGGTTCGGTTTTATAGTAAACCAAGAACCAAGCCAATATCTATGGATTATGAATTTGGAGAACCAAATCAACCCACAAAAGCATAGAACAAAACCAATCCAAGCTATTAAAATACGGTTCGTTTTCGTTTTTAAACCACGGTTTGCATGTATAGAAATTTAGGGTAATAAGTCTTGGTAGTGAAGGAATTATAGGAATTGGAATTGGTTTTCATGTATAAAATTTAGGAATTGGGCCGTAGAAGTTGATTTATCTGGTGATCCATGTGCTTTTTGTGTATAATAAATTTCATTGGAAATTAGGATTGGATTTGATATGTAGAAGTTTAGTCTAACTTATCTTGGTAGGGAAGAAAAAACAAATATTGCGATGGATTTAATAGGATCAATAAAATTAGGAAAGTAGTTAACTAAGACTCCCATATTTATATGGTGAATCATAATTAAATTATATATATATATATATATATATATGTGTGTGTGTGTGTATTATACGGTTCGGATCGGTTTGGAACCATAACTGTGAACATCCACAAACCAAACTATATAACGCGATTTCTATGTTTTTTTAAAACCATGACCCATACTACTAAAAAACTGAACCAAATCTTTCGGTTTTGATTGGTTTGGACTGGATTCGCGGTTTGACGAATTTTTTCTCACCCCTACTCACAGGAGTTGAAAAAAGAAGCATTAACCACTACTACACCTCCCTTAAAAAAAAAAACCACTACAACACCTTTTAGTTATTTAATCTTTAATTAATATGCTTTTGTTTTCAATTTTTCATTTAGGAATCATATGTTTAGTGAACTAAGACTATTAGGTTTGTTATTGGAGTTAAACCAAACTAAATCAAGTTTTACATTTGAATTACCTTGGGTCAGATCCATAGGTTAATTTTGAGTGATAAATATGCTAAATGTATCTTTAATTGAGACTCCGCAAGTTGATGGTGTGATTGGTCAGCCAGAATTAGTTGACATAGACACCCGAAATATCAAAAATATGCTAAATGTATCCGCGAAATTCAGGACTAATACACACAAGTTGCCCAACTTGCTTCAACTAAATAAATATTTGCTAAAGATGCACTTAGATTTGTTACTTTGTTTAAACGTATATATGATGATCATGTTGTGTTTTTTTTATCCTCTTCTGCCTTGGAGTGTTAGACACTGGCACATGCGTGTGCAACTTACACAAGTTGTACTACTATTAGACAAACCATTTTGCTGTCATATCCAATAAAAATCCTTTCCTTATTATTCTCAAACGCTTGGCTTTTTAGCTTTCTTTCAATATTCATCAAAAGAAGAAAAAGGGTATCAATTCCCAGTTTACCTTTTAAGCGCTCAAGATCCAATCAAAACACAACAATGCTTTTACAATGACCAATCATTTGCGAACAATCATAGGTATCTAGATACTCCCATAAAATAAATGTACAGAAACATTTTACATGTATTCGTGTGCTTTATTTAACGTCAATGAATTGATCCGATGGTCAAAATTTTAAGACTATTATGGATTTAATTTATACGAAACTAACTTTGTTCTGCCTTTGAATGAACTCTACAATAGCGGACATGAAATTGATACCCTAGCAATTTTAGTCAAAATGTGGTGTTCGTAAGATTACCCTGACATCGGGCGATGTCGAAAACATTTTGTGTGCTTATCTTTTGTAAAGTCCCGAGAGACACGAATACCCATGTAGCATAGAATAACAGTCCATCTTTATCAAGGGCATTTTTTGTCATTTCATGTTCCTGGCACTGCCTGTATTCTTATCATTTCCATGTGCAACACCTATACCCACCCCCACTGAAACAGAGCACCCTGCAAGCTTAACCCTAACCCTCTCCCTTCTGCTCAATCAGTTCAGCAGTGGCCAGACTGGATTGAATCCTCCATGGGTGAAAACTGAGTGAATAAACCCTTTTAGCCTATCAGCTTTCTTTCACTGAATTCTGGGCCTTTCTGGGTTTTCCATGGTTGAAAAATTAGGGCTATTTCAAGGTTTGTGAACCTCTTCCTCTGATTCTAAATCTTTTCCACAGAATAGCTGAATTCAATTTATTTTATATAAGATTCATGAAGTCAATGGTGAATTGTTCAGTTAATGAGATGTTGTTTTTCCCTCTTTTTTGTGCCGGTGTTCCATTAGTGCTAGTCTTTCTAAGCTTCTAAGGTTTGCTGTTTTGACTGGCTGATAGTTTAATTCTCATTTGTTTCTATCATATTTTTCAATGGATTCTTGGGAGAAAAAGGGAAAGAGGAAAACAATAGATAGAGAAACCACCTTGCTTCTTTATTGAAGGCTGTTTAATCTGGTGTCCATAAGTTGGAGTTAATTTTGGTCAAATTCGATAACTTGAACAAAGTACAGGAGATTAAACAGAACCACCTAAGGCTATCGGAATGCGGCTTATTGTTTCTTTCACTTTCAATTGCCTACAAATATCTCTATTCAGGCTAGTCATTATCTTTTTGAATGCATTTCCTTGTAGCTTTATCTTTAGTGGTCATTATAAGACCATCAGCTAATACAGATGGTAAACTATGATCCAATATAGGCGCCATTTGAATTGCTTATCAAAATAAAGAAAAAGAAAATGAAATGCTTTTTGGTGAACCAAATGTTGCGAACTTAATGACCAGATATTCCATTATCACTGTCGCAAAATCATATTTTTGTTCCTTTCAGATGCAACCGACTCCTCTCTGCAGGGCAAAGGTAGCTGGACTTGCAGACAGATATTCTAGTGTTAGGTCTGTTATTAACTCTTTCTGGTAGCGGTAAAAGAGCGGCATTGGATCTACATCAAATTGTTGGAGTTTTTTGGTTGCTGTTTGACTTGTTTTTGCGAATAATTATCCCTCATAACTTGCAAAATTGATGTAATATATTCGATCTCTTATTTAGGGTTATTACTCTGTGACTCTGTGGGCTAGGCAAGACAAAAAGTTGAGCCCTGCATTTATAACTCTGCAGAGTACTGCAGCGGATGTCTAATACCACTGGTGCTCTTTCTTCTCTTCTATAACTGTGCACGGATGCTCTTCAGTTCAAAAGCATCAAATTGTCAAGGTTTTGAGTGAGCTTTAGATTGCAGTAAGATGTGGCTTGGGAAGCATTTTTTCTGCACAGTGTACAATGTATACACACCTTAATTCCGTAGTTCATGTCCTTATCGTTCTTCTCGTGTGTGTTTTTGTTAGGCCATTGGTAAAGTACCCTCCTGTATGGATCTTACTATTTATGTCAGGATTATATAAGTTGTATTTGTAGCTAAGTATGTAGTCTAATTCAAGGACTAGCTATGCTGTTGTATTCTGCTTTGAGCTACGTAGATATGGTTATTAAAGGTTTCTCGTCTTTTTGGCCTTTTCTTTCTCTTGCAGTCACCTGCCATTTGGGAGGGGGACTCTTCCAAATGCACAAAGCATGAAATTTCATGGACAATGCCAAACAAGTTCGGTGACCGGTGTACAAGTGATGTGATCATATGCTTGAGAAATAAAGAAGGAAGACCCGAACTATTCTACACCCATTCATTTATCTTGAAAACTAAGAGCAAGTTTTTTGCAGAAAAGCTCTCCGGTTCAAACTCACTTTCTAGCATTGAGATTCATTGCTCAGATTTTGATTACGACTATCATGTTGACCTTTTGAGGTATCTGTATCTTTCCCCCGACGCACTTTTGGACTCGTGGGATTCTGTTAAGTCTGCTATTGGAATTCTTCAGGTTTCATCTACCTTACTCTGTGAAGAGATTACGCTTGGCTGCGTTCAGTATTTGGAAGCTGTCCCTTGGGAGGATAAGGAAGAGGAAGAGATCTTAAAAGTAGTTTCAAAATTGGGTCCAATAGCCATGCCCATATTGGCCAGAATCCAACCAGTTGATTTAGTTGCTGCAAAAAATGTTTTCTTGTCTGCGGTTCGCTTTGCCACTTCCATTGGAGGACCGTGCCCTCCATTTGGTGATGAACTTAAAAATTCTGCTCAAGAACAAGTTGAGTACATGCTTGCGGAAGACGAAGACACTCCGTTGGTGACAGCCGATGAGGAAGTTAAAGAAGTAGTAAAAATGGGTCTTTCCGCAATGTATTTGTCCTTTCAGAAGGACTTATCTGCCATTCTCTATGAACCTGACCTCTTATCCGAAACATCTGAGAGAAGTATAATGCAGAGCCTATCTGACCTAGAATGGATTTGTACAATACTCCCTAAGATGGATTTAATGAAAGATTTTGTCTCCAGTTGGGCAGAAATTTCTTCTTCTATCTTGAGGGTCGTTGAAGACAAGAAACTCGAATCTCTCGTGTGGGGTTTCAAAAAGAAGCTCATAGAATTGACTGCAAAGGTCTTGGAAGCAGTAGGCTACGGAAATGTAATTATTCCCGCACCATCTCGGGTGCAGTTGCTAAGAATCTGGCTACCTTACATAAGGAAGATGAAGCCTCTTCTGGATTCAGTGGGCGACGAGGAGACTGGCTTTCCTTACAAGATGGACGAAGATCTCTGCCAGAGCATCGAAGGTACAATTGTGTCGTTTATACTGGCATTGCCATCGAATGACCAAGCTGATATTCTCGCGGATTGGATGAAAGCCGAGCAGGTGAGATATCCGGACCTTAGCGAGGCTTTTGAGATATGGTGTTACAGAACTAAGTCTGCAAAAAGAAGGTTGATCGAGGGGCCCGACAGAGTTCTTAGCCTTGATTTGTCCAACTGATGGTTAATATATTCTGGTGATGATCCTATTTGTACCACTGTATCATGATATTGTAATTCTGGTTCTTCATTTCCTTGTGGCTTACTTACGATTTCCGTCTTTGTGATGTTGGAAACAAACAGCTGTATCCAGGAAATGAGTTATGAGAGTCTTATTAATTATTTATGGGTTGGTTGGTTTTCGTTGTTGAACCAAACTCATAAGAAAATTATGTGGGCCTTTTCAATTGCTATTGGGCTATTGATGGTTTCTTGGTTTTGGCAACATGGGTGTGTCCTCATCTGGGTCATCCATGCTTGGCAATAGACGATTCAAATCTCATCTTAGCAATACACGGAAGGACGACTAAAATCATTTGGCCAAGATGAAATTTGGGCTGTTCATTTTCAAAATAGACGGTTCGGATGGGGATCCCTTAGGGGACAACAGAAACACCCATTTCTCGCAATCCACTTACCAAAGCCTAATGCTTTCAAAGCTGAATTGGGTACGTATTATTAGTACTAGGTAGCTATTAGTCACATAATCCTTCGAACTCTCAGTCTTCATAATGCGCTTCCTCTTTCAATCATCGGTCTCGTGAATCATAGTTGTTTGGAATATGTTTCAAAAAAGTTTTCACGATCGCGCTTCTACTCGCACAAGCACACACCAATTATGTGAATTGGCTGGTAGCTAACATCTTTTTCTTTTGGGTAATCTTGTAGGAATAAGGCTCAAGTAGGAATTGTACCATGTCCTACTTGTATTATCTTTGCTTACTTTTTGTCACACAATGACAAAAGTAAGGTAATTTTTTTTGAATTTTCCCCAATTATTAACCTTGCTTATTTTGCTCATTTTTCGAATATAAACAAATAAGTAGAGGTAAGGAAACGTCAAATTTGTTTATTACTTCAAAAGTCAATCTTATGCTAATTAACCCAATTAAATATTGTATAGCCCAATGAGCTAATCCTGATAAGCAAGAATTATTAACCCTGCTTATTTTTCAAAATAAACAAATAGGTAGAGGTAACGAAACGTCAATTTTGTTAATTATCTTCACAAAGTCAATGTCATGCTAATTAACCCAACTAAACATGGGTAGTAATTTTCACAATCCCCTCTTTTTTAATTACACTTTTTTCTGTCCTTTCGCTATGTAAATTTACAATATTGTCATTCCAAACGTGAAAGAGTATACATATAAAATATGGATTGAAGTTTTGACACCAACGAAAAAAGTTTTAGCATTATCATTTCGTTAAAAATGAGAGTGTAAATAAAAACTTCACAATTTCGAATGGGTGTTGTTCCCATCCAAATCCTCTATTTCAACAATAAACGGCTTAAATTTTATCTCAACTATCTATCTGTTCATTATCAAAATGAAATTTAAACAGTCCATTACCGACGATGGATGGCCTGTATGTGAACAATAACTAATGTAAACATTTGCTAGAAATAATGAAACCCGGTCCCACAATAACCAATCAAAATTGTCCCCGTTGAATGTACAGTGTATATCTCAACCAAACCTTCCCTCTGTATTACTAATACAACAGGGGGGACGACTTTTCTCTTCTGCACATAAATCGAAACTTCTTCCGAATCCATTCGCGATACAGAGAGAGACCCAACACCGATACAGAGAGAGAGAGAGAGAGAGAGAGAGAGAGAGAGGTGTTTTCAAGTATAGGAATTTCTTTGTGGTGGTGGATGCGAAGGAAGGAGTTTGATACGTATATACAGAGACAGATATAGGAAAATGTATGTGAAAGCGGAGGCGACGACGGATCTGAATCGGAACACGGAGTGGTTCACGTATCCGGGGGTTTGGACCACCTACATCCTCATCCTATTCATCTCCTGGCTCGTTGTTCTTTCTGTCTTCGGTTGCTCCCCTGGCATGGCCTGGACCATCGTCCACCTCGCTCATTTCCTCGTAATCTTCCATCTCTCTCCCTCTCTCTGTGCGTGTATTTCTATGTTTATGAATTGGTTTCTGAAAGATTGGGTTTTTATTTAGGGTTTGCTTTTATGATTTGTGGCTGCTAATTGATTCCTGATTGCTTGATCTGATAATCTGATTATATTCGATGTTATGAGGTATGGTGGGTTGTGTTTCTTCGTTTTTGAATTAAGGTTTTCGGGGGAGCCGATTATTGGAAGTTCGTACTATGGATATCATAATTTTGAGGTTAGAGTTGGGTGAGAATTAGTGGGAAGTTTTACGCTTTGATCGAATTGAGGCAAGGATTCAAAAGCTATAGAAAGATAATCTGGATATATATATTGATAACTGGATGTCCGAGCCAGCTTGCGCGCACCTCGACCAATTCCGGGGCCCTGAAGTTAATGAACGACTAGGCAAACTTCCAGTGGCCTCAAGGTTTGGAATGTTTGGCCTCCGTGAGAATGGAACGTGTGACCTCATGGAGGAGCCACTTATTGCTTTCTCATAACCACGTGGCGAAACCCAAGACCCCTTGGGGTTGAAAAATAATCTTGATGAGATAATCACTTTGTTTGGTTGAGATTTTAGAAAGTTATTTTTGAGAGTTGAGTGGTAATAAGTGGAGAGAGATAAAAAGAGAAATTTATTAAAAATTGTGCCGAGAGTAAAAATTACTCTCGAAATGGTGAACCAAGCGGAGTGAATGTTTGACATTGGAACTTTTTTGAAGGGAGTAGATTAATTTTTTTTCTTCATTCTCAATTGCAAAGAACATAATATGTCAATATGAAGAATTTTCTTGTGTGCCGGTCTGGCTGATGTATTATTATGTTCTACTTCAGCTACGTGGGGGATAGTTTGAGTTATGTGGTTCATGTAATGGGTACTCAATCACTCATAGACTTGCCTTTGCAAGATTTTTGTGTAGAGATCCAAGCTAATAAGTAGATATAGAAACTATTCCAGGATTAGATTAGTTTGTGCTAATTATTCTGATATCGTAGTGGTGGTAGTGGGAGTTCGATGGAAGTCCTTAGGGTGTATTGATTATGAGAGTATGTGCTTATAATGTTGAACTTTTAGGCAAGGTGCTCTATATGTTAAACAAATCGAGAGCAGAAGAGTAGAAGCGGGCTATTTCGTAGTGAAAGGCTAGAAGTTAAGAAGGGAAAAAAGGTCAGGTTGTGTACAGGTCTGTCATGAGGAGGAGGTTTGGTGCCTACCTTCCATATTTATGATTGTTCAATGGTCACAAAGTTGTCACATTAACCTTGAGGTTTTGGTTTCGAATTGCCACTCTGGGCAAACATTGCCAAATGTTAGGGAGGAGGCTTTGGAGCTTCCTCAGTTGGAGACATCTAAGGAGGTGTCTTCTAGTGGTTATGAGTACATAGAGTTTCTTTTGAATTAACTTTTATTATGAAATTTCTTAGTTTCATAATTTTAACGCCATACTGTTTAATACTAATCCAATGCAATTCTAGTGAAAACTAGCCCAATCGACCTACAAAAACTACTAGATCCATCCATAATCGCATGCACTTTACTACTTTAGAGAATCAAACACATAAGGGAAGATGCACGGTTTATTTTACATGGAAAACCCCAAACGTGGTGTCTACTCCAATAGCTCAAGCACTATACTTGCAATTGTTCGGGAACTTAGAACCGAATGGAGAATCATCATGCCATGGACATAATCTTCTCTTTCTGGCTCCTCGTACACACCGGTGTTCAATCATTGAATTTCACTGCCCCGAATCCACGAGTACGATGCGACCTTCTGAAATAAAGGGACTGGAATTGTCCAAAGGACTTAAACTAATGGGGAAGATGATGATCTCAACCTCGGATAGCTTCTATTTAGGCACATGGATCCCTTATGGCTTCAGAGCACTATACAAATTCTCTCATGAGGAACTCTCTGCAACTATTTCTTACACTCTGGAAGAGAATTCGGTGCAGATGGGTCTAGAGATGAAGATGGCGCCGTGTATTGTGGGAGCAACTTAAATGCTAGTTTTTTCTGAACTATTCTCAACAGGTTCTGCAAGCATGGTCTACTCACTTGAGTTCGAGCAAGCTAGACAAGATCTTCGCTCCTGGTCTGCACCGGCACTACTTGAACTGCCTGGATGAATACTTGGACGTATATGGAGTTATTGGGCTTCCTTAAAGCTTGTTCGACACTCGTTGACCCCCAGACTTGACCTACTTGCAACTAAATGCAAGATGATAACAAGTTGATGAAGTGGTTTTTTTCTAAAATGACATTGTCAACCTAAAATAGGACTTAGGACCCAACATTATGAACAAAATGATTGCAATCTAACAGCCTGCAGTAGACGTCTAGATAGAAATCTTCAAATATCAGAATGCATGCGCATTTACTTTCTGAACTAATCAATGTTTTTAAGTGCATTAAGTTATGATTTCTAATTTGTAAACAGCTTCATGAATAGTGCAGGAACCTGGTGTCAGTGCTCTTATTTCCCATCATTTTCTAATATAACGGTTGTGTTTGTCTTTAGGTTACTTATCAGTGTTTTCATTGGAAGAAGGGGACTCCATTTGCTGAGGATCAGGGTATCTATAACAGGTTGACATGGTGGGAGCAAATGGATAATGGCAAGCAGCTTACTCGCAATAGGAAGTTTATCACGGTTGTACCTGTCGTCCTGTAAGTACTTTTTGGGAACACAAGCCTTTTTAAGTTTGATTGAGATTCTATTCCTTGTGGTATCTTAATTTTGGCAGTGGCCTCGTGATTCTTATTGGTTGGATAAGTGAACAGATGTTTTAGAAATGGATTAGCTTTATGAGATACATCGGGAACAATCTTTGGTCATTTTTTACGAGAGACATAGAAACTTAGTTTTCATGAATTGATATAAAATCAAAGCTTGTGCGGTAGTTGTCATAACCTCCTTTAGCCTGTAGTCGTTTTTCTTTGGAGTTTGGCTGGGCATGCCCTCCATGAGATTTTTTGTTTCTGTTCCTTCTATACAATACTTGTCAGCCAAAACAGTAATGTTAATTTTTTTTTGCATCTAATCATCACCAGTATAAAAATTAATAAGTGATGTACTGGTAATTGTAGCTTCAATGAGCAATCCACGTCAGATTGTTGGTATTCTCAGTTTGCTTATGAAAAGTGCCTCAAAGTGCAAGTATACCCCTTGGGGAAGTAATGCAGGACTGTGGCATAAAAAAAAGGGGCCTGTGCTTTCTCTATCTCAGATGTGCAACTGACTAATTCTAGATTTTAGATGGATTAGAAGGGAAAGTTTCGGTTGGTCATGGCTTTGGCAAGTGGAGTTGTCTAAGAAGCTCATATGCTTTATCATTTGTAGTACGGCTTCCCTTGTTCGATGTAACTAACTTGTGAAGTACTATCATCTTTAACCAGGATGACTTACTGGGATTTAAACAATATGTCCTATCTTTACACCTATGAGTCTATCTGCTTTTTCACTAATCTGTTCTTTGTTTCTCTGCAACCATGTGATGCTTGAGATTACAGAGTTCACCAAAATTTGTACTCTATTAATTTTTCAATTTATGCTTATGTTTCATTTGGCAGGTATTTGATAGCCTCCCACACAACTGACTATCAACACCCGATGCTCTTCTTCAACACCGTGGCAGTGTTTGTGTTAGTTGTTGCCAAGTTCCCGCACATGCACAAGGTTCGCATTTTTGGAATCAATGCCGATCAGTGAGCAATCCTGGTCCACTCAAGTATGCAAATTCCGTGCTACTCCTCTAGATACGATATTTTTGGCCGAATGAGGCAATTTCACTGTAACGTAATATCCCTGTACAGATGTTGATACTGGAAAGGGCTTATTGTTTTTCTTTCTTATATGCTTGAACCAATATATTTGTCCTGTGCTCTCTCTGTCGAAGCCAAACTAGTTGTAGCCGATCGATGCTGGAAACCTTTTTCCACTTCAAACTTGCAGAAAAACCAATTTGTTCTTTTGCTTTGCAAATTTCTTTTAATCAGTGATTCAGCCCATGGGATCAGGTAAAAAGGCAGATTTTCGAGCCAAGAAATCAAAGATTGTTTGAAGTTCTCTTTGTGTAGCCTGCTTCCTAAACCTATACCTATAGGCTCTTAGGATGGTCCCCTGTAAATGGTTAGGAATGATGCAGGTAGGTAGGGAGAGGGTGGGCTTCTTGTTGCCCTCACTCATGTATGGTGTCTGAAATGAAATTTGGTTTGGTCAAGAATGAATTATTGGTGTAGGTGTAGGCTCCACACCTCACTCCCTAAAGTGATAGATGATCTCATGAGGTCAGTATATGACACAACACGGAGTGCACCAATACTCTTCTCCCTTGCATAGCCCACGGTATTTGACATTTTGCATTATGTTTGAATACCGGAAATGTAGGTCTGAGTTTTGTGATGTGAATTCATGCTCTACTGTGTGATCCGACGAGGACATAATATGCTAATCGCGCTGCGATTGTGTTCATTATGTACGGTTGCGAGTTCGAGCACATATGGCAATGTGGGCAGTTGAGGGCGATCTCCGCTCATTTTCCCTTAGCTTTTGCATCGAGTTGGTTCCTTAAATGTAAAAAACACTATTGAAAAAAAAAAAAAAACTCCTATGTGATTCGAAGACGACATAATATGCTACCTAAAAGTCGAATATGTAAAGTTAAAAAGTAGATAAACAAAATGGAGACGAATGGGGTATATGAGACCCCTATATGGTAAAACAAAATGACAGTTTTAAAATAGTCAAGATGAAGCCCCAAATACCCTTACGTGAAATTATTCAGTAATGTAGAAGCACTGTTACGTGATGTTCCAAATACTCCATAACCACACATTTTCGTGAGACTCATGACTAAATGTATGGATCTCACATAAATACGTGATTCTGAAATAGTCTGGAGCAGCACCACGTGATTGTCCTCCGAGACTATTTGTATCGGCGAAAATGGAAAATCCATTTCATATCTGAAACAATAGTACTCGTTCATGATCACACTTCACTTGACCAATAATAACAAGACGGTTGATGCTTACATATGTTTCTTTCTAACCGAAAGGCCCCATAATCATGAAAATTTTGAACCTTTCTTCCCCCATACTTGTTATCCACGGGTTATGATCAGATGCCTTAACTCGGACGAGTCGGACCTAATGATTCGTGCGTGGTTGGCATGTCCAAACACGACCTCAACAATTACGAATAAAGTTAATTCGTGGAATTGGAATCCTTTTTGGCTTTTGCTATCAGCCTATATATATAAGCTTCTCTAATCCGAGAAGTATTGGCGTAGCTAGAAATATGTACCAACGAGCATAATTCGTACACGCTGCTTTGTTGTGAATAACAAAAAATTATCCATCTCTTATTGACAGACGTGACACGCCTTGATTTTCTTTTGCACTATTTCTTCAAGACATATATATTTATATTTGAACAGTGTTTAACTATTTCATTATCTTAAAACAATAATAAAGATAAAAATTCATGAATAATTTTATGTTGCAGGTAAATTATATAGGTTCCCAAATTAAAATAATTAATTTTTAGATGTAAACATATCATCTTCAACACAAAAGAGGGTGCTATTGATATATTTAAGACGAAAAATAGAGAAATAAGAGAGAAAGCGAAAAGAAGTCTCGTTTGACTTGCATTTTCTTATAAGATAGTAACTTTAATCCCATAAACACGTGACAGTTTGAAGGCGAAAGTTCAATGAATGGAGGCTTGCTTGTGAATAATCAATTAGTTACTAGTTGATTTGGGGCGTTACTGGCCATGTCGTGCCAACACTCTTTTTCCGTTACATATTTAGTTTGGACTCATACATTTAATTTTGAGTTTCACATGAATATGTAATGGAAAAAAACATTAGGACACTATGTAGCGGTGTCCTAAGAGCACTCAATAATTTTTTCTTGTTCTAATTGTGGGGTCATGTGCCCCCAAAACCCAACCCTTCTCTCTACTCACGATCCCCAATAAGTTCTCCGCAAAAATTTCCTTCAAAATCCAAACCAAACAAATCCTAATCTCCGCTACTGGCGAGATGCATGGATTTAGATATCAGCTGCTACGTAGTGTATCGGCCGCCACGTAGCGATTTTTCGGCGCCCTCCGATACGGGGATACCGCCACACCTCGCTATACTTAAAAGTTCTTCAAGGAAATTGTTCTTCATACAAAGTTTAGGCCATTTTATTCTGTCTGTCGGAAAAACTAAGGTGAGATTATCCCATGCACGACCTCATGAACTGGAGACTGGAGTACGTTGCCAACTCCACAGGAAAGTACCACCCCCTTCGACTCGAGCTCAATATATAAGAAGCACAAATTTAACTGTAACATTATTCGGCTCGAGCCTGATTGACTAGAACTCAAAAACAAGCCAAGTTGCAAACAAAATTCAAGTGCAAGTCTTGACAATGTTGGACCCGGCTGGGTAAAACACTACAAATCCTACCATGGTGATATATCAACCGGTTAATTAATCGAACGATGACAGATTGACCAAATAAATCTGACAAAAGACACATATATAAAAGAACGAGAAATAGTTAACCCTTAATTAGGTGATGATTTAAAAGTACGCTCGCCTGGACATTTGAGTTATAAAGAAACAAAAGACTTGCTGATTTAAAAGAGAAAATGTGATAACTCTCTTGAATAAGAAAATAGGCGAGTTTACTTTATTTTATTTTGGCAATGCAGGATGTCTCGCGCTAGCTTGCACGTACCTCGGATTAATTCCTACAGTCCCTCTCACAGCCTTTTCACACGCTTATGTATGTGATGAGGTGACCCATAGAATTGTTAGCAATGAGAATCGAACCTGAAACTTTGAGATGGAACAAACACTCAAATCACAGGCCAAGATCACTTGGCCAACCCCTTGGGATTCTTACACGTACCTCAGATTAATCCATACAGTCCCTCCCACAGCCGTTTCACACGCTTATGCGTAGGGTGAGTTGACCCATAGAATTGTTAGCAATGAGAATCGAACCTGAAATCTTGAGATGGAACAAACACTCAAGTCACAGGCCAAGATCACTTGACCAACCCCTTGGGATTCTTGCACGTACCTCGGATTAATCCCTACAGCCTCTCCCACAACCGTTTCACACCCTTATGCGTGGAGTGAGGTGACCTATAGAATTGTTAACAATGAGAATCGAACTTGAAATCTTGAGATGGAACAAACACTCAAGTCACAAGCCAAAAGATCACTTGGCCAACCCCTTGGGATTCAACCAAACAAGCTTGTTTTGTATGTTGCTCATTTCCACAAAAAAAGAAGAAGCAAATAATCAATTGAACCAAACCGAACAGACATCAAGAATCCATGGATTGGAGCTGTAAATAATTTGGCAAGGAAAGGGACCTCAATGGGTAAGGTGGTGGGGCAACAACACTATTGGCCCGGAGTGATTATGCAACACTAGTGGCTTACAGCAAAGTAACAAGAAGGAAAAAAATTAATGCATAAACAAAACGTAGGGTGTAGATCTCTAGATGGGATTGAGTAAAGTAGGAGAGGGAGGAGAGGAGATAGTAGGGTAGATTATTCCTTTAGGCACACTAGCCGAGGGGAATGTTTTGTGGGTCCCACACCCAAAGACCTAAGAAAGTAGGGCTTGTCAGATTCTTTCTCCGAAAATCTTTCAAAAACAGGGAAAAGAAGGGAACATGGCATGGGAAAAGCAATGATGGATTCCTTGAAATGGGGCAACATGGGAGTCATGGGTCTTCTCTGGTGTTTGGATGTAGGAATAAGTAGGTATAGGCTTTAGGTTTGGAGCAGGTATAGTTTGGCTCTAAATCAACATAACCCATGTGGGTATTATTTAAGTCTTTGTAACTGCTGAATTGTACTAACAGTGACTACTTTATCATGGTGGCATATATGTGATGTGAGGGATCGATCATGGGGGCTTTTCAATTCAAAAAAACATACTTACACATGATCCAACTAGCTAGCTTCTTGCTTTCGCTTTGAGTGAGTTTTTCATTCTTTAAATCGAAAGATTCGAATCACGACAATGAAATCTCTCGATAGAATTCATTGAGATGAATTACATCCCGTAGTGCGTCGATCCAAAATACCTGAAAAGTCACAAATGTATGCAGGGAATAACAAGGAGCAATAATGTCAGCACTAACATCGGCTACTAAACTAACTAAACCAAGTTTGAAGGATTATTACGATACGCTTTAGAAGACCGACACGTTTCCCGGTAAATTCTGCGGTGGGTTTCAGTTATAAGCAAAATCAATCCATAAAGGGAGGGATGAAATTGCACACAAAGCCAATTAACCAAAGAAGTACCATATATGCCTGCTAAATTCTGAGAACATGAACAAACTTACACATAGTGATACATTATTAACCCTACTTAAATTAAACCAAGAGCCAACCAATGAGATTATGATAGCGGATGGCATTTTTTCTTTCCCCCTTGTGTGATAGGCTAGAAGATATCAGGTTCGAGCCCTAGATCTCACGCTTTTTAGTTGCCCTTCAAAAAATCTGGGCTTCTTCTTGATCTCTTCTCTTCTATCATCACTTACACAGTAGTATACCCCAAATCACCTTCAACTGAAGCCAACCTAAAATAAAGCTTCAAAAATACTTTTGACCATGAGTGAAGCAAACACAAGTTAAAAAGGAAAATACTTACCGAAAACAAAGTTTAAAAAAAGAAAAGAAAATAATTAGAGAAAGGAAAAGAGAGAGAGAAAGAAAGAACCCATGTCTCTCCTATGATCTCTGTTAGTTTCTGATGAACAAATCCAAACATCACCACCACCCACACCATGAGAGACCCCCAAAAAACCCAAAAAAGAAAAAAAGGAATAAAAGACCAATAAACAAAAAAAAAACGAAAAAAAACCTGAGGTGGTTATTTAATTATCTTCTTTACCATGATCCACCACCCAAAACACCATTCCAATACCCAGTTGAATCTCCACCTTGATCTCCTCTATTTTGGTGATCAATATCGGAGGAGCTTGAGACTTGTTTCAGATCTTCAAATGGAAATAAAACCCTCCCACCACCACCACCGCTTTCTTGCAATATTCCATACCCACCACCACCACCACCACCACTTCCACTAATATTCCCATCAAGTGAGAAATTAAGGGTTGGCTTAAAATCCTGCATATGAGAATACCCAGAAGAGTAAATCGAGTTCGGATCCGATACCGGTATCGGCATGAACGAATTCAACCCCCTTGTAGTAGCATGAGTACCAGTACTAATCCCAGTCAAAAGCTCCAAAGCTGAAAGGTGGTGGTGGTGGTGAGACGACGAAGAATTAGGGTTGTTAACACCATTAATCTTGTTGTTATCAAAATTGGGCACTTGAATAAGCTCAGATATGGTTTTGAAATCATGGTACTGAGATGGGAAACCCAAGTTGAGATCTTGCCCTTCTTCGCAAATCTTGTTAGTATTACTAGGGTTCTGAAAATTTGGAGCAAGATGATGATCATGGTGAGGGAGTTGTTGCAGCAACTTCTTTGAAGATGATGAAGTGGAAGAAGCTGAATTTGGAGCCGATGACATTGACATTGATGATGAAGATTTCTTGTTCTTTCTTGATCCACCGCCCACAGGGATGTTCCTGAGGGACCCACCTTCAGTCCAGTACCTCCTGCAGGTCTTGCAGAAGTACCTTGGCTGGGAGAGGCTGTAGTTGTTGTAGTAGCAGAATTTTGTGTTGGTTGAGTTGCACCTTGGGCAGTTCAGTGCTTGCTCCTTCTGTGGCCTTACCCTTCTCTCTAATGATGCTTGTTTTGCTGATATTGAGCTTGTATTGTTGTTGTTTTGTGCTACTACTATCTCTTCCATTGGTTTCAGCACTATCTCCTAAAACAACAACAAAAATGCCAAAATAAATTAATGGAAATAGATGCAAAAATCCACATACACATGTATATGTATGTGTATCTAGCTACCAGCTAGAACCAAGAGCATTTTTTTATAAGCTAACAAAGTTTTATTAATACTCGACAAAATGGTACATCGAGGCGGCCCAAACTCCAGGGAGAAGGAAGAGACTTGGAGATGTAAAAAGAAAAATAATCAGTTGCTTCAGTAGCTTTAATTTTAAAAAACCATAACTAGATAGAAGCAAGCAAGGGAAAAAGAACAACTATTTCTTCCATTGGTTTCACCACTATCTCCTAAAAAAAGAGATGGAAAATGGATATAAAGAAACCATCTCTTTCTATTTATCTCTTTCTGTTTATCTATCCATCCATCCATCCATCCATCTAGCACCAACCAAGGTTCAAGATCAAACAAAGAAACATGATCTACTAGCCACTAGCTGCTTTTTACACTTTTTCAGAAAACAAATCATAACTAGGTAGAAGCAAACAAGGGAAAAAGAACAAGTAACAAAGTTAAGCTTTTTCCCTAAGCTCTTTACCACATAAGCAAAAACTGCAAAAAGGAAAGATAAAGTGAAAAGAGAGAGAGAGAGAGAGAAAAGGAAAGAGAAAAAGGAAGACAAAAGAAAAGGAGAAGAAGGGTCTTGCCCTAACTATGAAAAGGTGTTGTCATATTGTCATGAAAGAAAGAAGAATTAGGGTTTGATGTGATCAAGCTCTATACCTGTGGCCAATGAGCAGTATCCATGGATGAAGAAGGAGAGAGAGAGAAGGAAGAAAGTGGGGTTCCTTCAGAAGAGAGAGAGAGAGAGAGAGAGAGAGAGAGAAAAAATCTGGGTCTCTATTATTGGAGCTGGTTTTTAGGAGAGATGGGAAAGTGGGAATGTTTTTGGAGATGGGTTTGTGTCATGTGGGAAGTTCTTTGTGCTTTATGTGTGTGAATGATAGAGAAAGGTAGGCTGTCTACTATATATTTCTATAAAATAAATTAATTATTTTTTAAATTTTGGTGGAAGAATGTTGAATTAGTTAAATAGTAAAGTATGTGAGTGGGCTTCTGTGTACGCATATCCTGCGGTGGATTAGCTTTTCTGACCAAGAAGTAACAGGAAGTCAGATTTTGCTTATTTTTTTAATGGATTTGTATTTATCCGGCTTTTCGAAAGGAATTTTTTTTAGAAAAATCATTAAAGAATACTAAGAACGACTAATTTTATGAGCTTTTGTGGCTATATATTATTTTATTAAAATGACCTGTTAAGTGACCGGTTCGACTGGTCACTTTTTCACTCAAAGGCGCGATTTGGACCATTGATTTGGTAAACCAAGGTAAACCGTGCGTACTGTGTGCACATTCATAGGAGCATCCACATAACCTAATAAAAAGAGGCACAAAATCTCATATAAAAGGCCACAAATCTCATATACAGAATGTGTACCATAGATTTTTCATAAGAGCAAATTAAGTGTACTTTAATTATTGTGCATGCATAGTTTTCAACTAAAGACAAAGTTCTCAAAATAAACATAATGTCAAAATTATTATCCTTAGTTAATTATTTTGAATTTTTAGGAAGTGGAAGTAGCGTAGTACTATTTGTGCATTACTATCTAATTCCCTGGATTTTAAATTTTAATGAATTACAAGGAAATTACCACATAAATAAAATCGTGTCTCTATATAAGCATGTCCACTAATGCCTTCTGGCTTGATTTGATAACATACTTTCACGGCATAACATTCCTCGCCACTATTCCGATAGTAAAATTATTTAAGAGCAATAATTTTATGCATATATTGCCAAAGAATAACTTGTCTCCAATCACGGCCCCACTCGTACTCTATCTATTAGGGGAGAAAATTTTCAGTGCCGAGTGAGTACATCCAATGTGGTACCCGTTCGGCACATCCGAGCCATTCGATACACTTTTGGATGGTTCGGATTGAAACCCTCTCTCTGCTCTCATTCCAACACTTTCTCTCTCATTTTTCTCTCTCCAAATCCGAGCCGTCTAAAAACGCAATGGACAACTCGAATGTGCTGAGCGGACACCACGATGTAAAGCACATCACTGGAAAATTAATTACATGTAATTCAGCTTGAACCTTTTAAAGAAGGATCTGAACCCTAACTTAAGAAATAAGCTTGGAATATCTCTTCCGAAAGTGTCGTCTGACTCATCTCTTATAAAAACAGTAGTTAACATATTCAGAGGTGCTGTGCCCACTGCTCTGTTTCACCTCTCAATATTTCACCGTCCACCTTGGCAGTCAATGGTCTGCTCTGTTTCACCTAAACTCTTCTCTGTAAGGGTTTTTTAAAATCTGGACCGTCTAAGACACTTTGAAATGGTAAGATTGAGAACCGTTTTGTTTCACCTCTCAACATCTCACCGTCCGTCTTGGCAGTAAATGATCCTCTCAGTTTCACCTAAATTCTTCCTTGGAAGGATTTTTTAAAATCTGGATCATCTAAGACACTTTTGAACGGTGAAATTTAGAACGGTAGGGTGAATGGTAAATGAAGAACAGTGAGCGTATACTTTCCGTAAAATTTAATAGCTTCTTTTCCTCCCTACTAGAAGCATGGCACACAGACTCCGTCTGTGGACACCAAAGGCAAATAGTGAGGAGCAGTTACTTCCAGTTGGTGGTTTTTTGTTTGTTTGTTTACTGTTTTGCCCGTCCCATTTTATAAGCTCAATTGGAATGTTTTTCAAGTGTCATAAACTTATTTTGCCCGTCCCATTTTAATTATCACAGAACTAAAATTCTAGAGTCGCCCTAGCAAATAAAGAGAGCTAGTACTCTACAACAAATTAAATTGATTCCACATAAACTTGATCCTCAACCCTTGTCGAAACGGGAGGAGATGTTTGCTTCTTTATAATCGTTGATTAAGGGGCAAAATTGACCATGACAATAGCTTATTTAATTCTATTTTCAGAACATAGAGATATCTTGCATGTGGGGCTCTAAATGAACTGAGTAGCTCGCGAGCTCGAGTTTTCGGGTTTAGTAAATGAGCCGAGCTCGTTCGACAAAATCTCGACTCGTTAAGGGAGGCTTAGGTCGATTATTAAAGAGGGTTAGCTCATTTAGTAAATGACTAAGCTCGGCTCGTCAGGATCTCGGCTAGCTCGTTAAGGCTCGACTCGAGTTCGAACTCAAGTTTTTGGCTCGTTTATAGCCCTACTTGCATGTGTGAGGTGATTGAAGAAGAAGACAATAATCATAGTACCATATATGAAAACCAGACCCAATAGAGTAGACCATGTGACGTCCTACTTAATTTTTTGAGGTTGTTAAAAAGATGAAGTAAATATATCAAAATAATGAGACACACATGCATGTCATGAAGTACTTTAATTAATGAGTTTTGATATATTTTTTACGCTATCTACCATCGCATTAATTACACTTTTTCACACATGTCATGAACTCCAATGGTTTTTTCACATATTTTATACACTATATTTACTATACTACTATTATCCTTTTTTCAATCTTATTGACAATCCGATAGTCTTCGAACGATCGTAATGGATACCATCACTCGCAAATTAAACACTTTTTCGAAAATGAAGATTTCTTCGAGATCTTCAAACATGATCATTTTCTTCATTCTAAAGACAATCAGGAATCGCCGTAGGAACTAATTAATTCTTCACGTTTTCATTATGGAAATGCTAATATTGTCCAAATCATCAAGTGTTTCTCAGCTATCTATCAATGACCAAAGTTGAACAGACTTTCCCATGCTAATGGTCCTCCTCCTCATTTAAACTTGTGTCAACTTACCTAGCTAGATCCTTCGGAGTTCTTAAGTTTAATATACCATAAAACACTTATTTCTTGGATTCTTCTAGACTAGCAACCCCATCAAAAAATATATCCATTTAGATGTAACTTTTGGAACTTTCTTTCCATTGGTTGCTTTTTTCATCCTAGCTTTTCTGGTGGGGGAAAAGTTAATTTCCTACGAGGCTGAATCAGAGAGTGGTACCTTTACCTTTCCTTCTGATCAATCAAAGGATTTTAACGAACACTCGCACGTAGATACATTTACGTACGTACTTTTGTTTTCTTTTTATTTGTCTCCATCAATAATTCCTTTTCCAAAGTAACCTTGTTCTCCTCAACTTTTTTGGACCTCTTTCTTGTTTTGTTCCCATTCAATTATTATTGTTTTTTTCGCATTTGTTAGTTTTGCGTCAATTTTTTGTAGATAATTGATTCGTCTCAACGGGAGGAATCGAAAAGGTAAAAAAAAAAAATTACAGCTTTTTGGACTTTATCTTGAATATTTTCAAACATATTTGGGCAAAAATAAAAATATTTGGATTTTCTGATTCCTCTGGTTGAGATGAATTAATAATCAACAAAAATTTGGCGCAAAACTAAAAAATGCCAATTTTTTTTTTTGAATAAAGACAAAAAAAAAAAGCTTCAAAAAGCTTAGGAGAACGATGCCTTATTCTACCTTATAAGCTCGATCTATTGATCTTCATACACTCACACATTAGTAGAATTGCTGTGAAGGACCTACATTATAGTAAAATTAAACAAGATAGCTTGTGATGTTGGTAAAAAGAGTTGGGTTTCCAATTTTAGTAGAGCACTTGTTAACTAAGCAAAATTCATTTTAGACAATTAGGTGAGTAACAAAAATTCATTAAGAGATTAATGAAACTTGTCTCAAAAGTGGAAATGGCGGAGATTCACCTCCATTCCAGCTCAAAGATGTAAACAATTGTTTGCTGATCCCAACAAAAAAAGAAGATATATATGTAAACAATTGTCAATATATAATTCTCAAGAGGTGTTGTACTAACTAAAATACTTATTTAAAATTTATTTTTAATTAAAGGTGGTGCATTGCGAGATAATAACTTGTTTCGTAAAATAAAAAATAAGTACTTAAAACATAAGAACACAGCAAATCATTGAGGCCAAAGTGTGGTATTTGAGTTTGGACACTCCAATTTTGCACTCCCTCCGTCACATTTTAAAAGCTCCCTACGTAAAGTCGTGCATTTTGACTTTCAAAAAAAATCGTATTTTTCAATAATTTTTTTGCACCGTTATGAACTACTCATCGAGATCTTTTAAACAATACAAAACTAAGTTAAAAATTAATTATGAAAGTACTTTATTTTTTGAAATCAAAATTACACAGCCTTCCGTTAAAAGCATTTAAATTAAAATGGAGGAAGTAAAAGAGAGGACTCGGGATATGTTAACTTCTAGTAGCCTATTAACCACAGAATCGTGCGCCGCCACCACCGCAATTATCGGAGCCGGAACTTGAGGGCCCGTGTCGGAGGTCCTTAGATTTCAACTGGGTTCAGCTTGCCGAAATGAATATCGAGAGCAAAAGCAAGAATTAGCCCCGTTCTAGAATACTTTCTTAAAAAATAAGTACTTATTTTATATTTTCAAACTTAAAAAAAATGTAAATGAAAAATAAATTTTTAATTTTTTTTGCACCGTATTAAAGATCTCAATGAGATCAAACAAGATCCATATTGATAGGAAAATAATTTGCGTAAGCATATGATTTTTGAGCTTGAAATTGCCTTCTTAAAAAATAAGTACTTATTTTCCTTTCCGGAACGGAGCCTTAACCGGAACGTGCTAATGTGCTATTGAAAGATCACGTGACCTATAATGCTTCCGGATGTGTTACTACATAATTTCTGTTTTGTATCATTTTTTAATAATATGAAAACTTTTCTTTGCTGATAAAAAAAGAAGAAGAGATAACGTGAGCTATGCTATGTAACATCGAGAGATCGGCAGTGCTTCCCGCTCTCAAATTTGTGTCGGTGTTCGATCCCTCGACAAATGTAATCCACGCTCTCGATCCTCGTTCTCTCAAATTTTATTGGTTTGGAATGCATGTGTTCCAAAAGTACTTTCACACTCATACTTGCATTCCTCGCTTCAGCTCACAAATTACGAGATCAAAAAGTCTAAAAAAATAACTTTAAAACATCACTCTGGACGCGATTGTGTTTAGAACCAGTCGATGCATCGAACGACTTCAGACGCAATTGTATCCGGAGTCATGTTCTAAGGTTGTGTTGGTAGACAAGTCACATAATTCTTCAAAATGTCTTCTCTCAATTCTCACTTTCTCAAAAATTTAGCAAATTAAGTTGTTTTCCTCATACGCTTTCACGTTTCCACTCACGTACGCGAATTACCTTACTTAGGTGGGACAGACAAGGTGGGAGGTGTGGTTCCGTACTCCGCCGAGCCGAAGAAGGAAAAAGGAGGATGGAACATATTCTGCGGGCACCCCTCCTTCCTGATGTTGACGCTACGGTTGAGGCGCCCGAGAAAGTCGTGATGGGAGTGGTAGGGCGGTGAGATACTGATAATTGTGGTGGTGGTGGTGGTGGACCCCATCATGGCATCATGCATCCTCTTGATTCTTATTACGCGTGCACCCCAAACCAAACAAACAAGGAATCAACCACCGCCGTCCGATTCCCCTCAATCTGATTGATGATCTCATTCTCACCCTGGTTAATTTCTTTCACTAGACGTGGACCGCACAGAGTCACCACCTCAGTGCTTTCACACGTCACCATTTTTCTCCCATCCCTCCAACTATATTTCCTACCTCTCTCTTTTCTTTTTCTTTTTTTTTTTTTTTATAATTGGATGTTTCGTGCAGCTTGTTTACCTCCATTAATTCCTTGGATCTGAAGATATAACGACTCGATAAGCCTTTAGTTGTCCCAAACTTTGAAATTTTTAGCCTCCGTAAAATTCTAACATGCAATCTTATAAAAAGATTAACATTGATATTTACTTTTTCATACTCTTGGTCAGGCTTATACTCTTTCCCTAGTTCAGAATATTCGGATATAGACTGAACGAGTGCATGTTTATATATGAGTATAAGAGCATCTATAATTAATGGGTCATCTAACTAGTGTTTTAGTGGTTCATATTAAGAAATTAACAAATAAAAATGCATTTTAGTCTTCCGATGCATAATTAATTTGTGAATTATTTTGAAGTTTGTTAGAATGGGTTCTAAGTTCGGCCATATTGTTACCAAACAATAAAAGTGGATGTTATCTACTTAAATCCAAATTCAGCCAATGAAAAGAGGTGTAGCCGTTGGTTTAACATGTTTAAAAAAAAAAAATCACATTATTAACAAACCCATTGAAGTAGTCACGTTAAATTAGTTATGTCTGAACACACACTTATCCGATTTACTTTTATCTTAATGCACATTCCATCAAATATTTGAACACACAAATGTAAAGATTGTCGTGGGAGATACTCCAATATTACAAGTACATGGTCAAAGAATTGAAATCCTAGAGATTAATCGCAGCCGTTGGTTTAAATCCACAAGATTTTACTTTGGGACCCACTAAATCTCTGATGAAGTAGACGTCCACTAATAAAATTTTGTGCTCTAGGTAGGGAATCGATCCTTTCAGGACACACCACCCCTGCTAGTTATTATGAGATAGTTGAGCCCGAATAATTTGTCTTCCATTTTTTTTAGGCTAAAAAAAACAGTTAAACCAGAGTTTTCGATTATTTTTTTGGACTTGCGGCGGCTGCTGTCCACTAAGCAGCGTGCTGTCCCAGTCGAGAGGGTCTTGCTCCAGTCTTGCTTCGATAATCGGAAACGGTCACTTCGTAGAACTTGTTGAGTTGAACAAGTATGCAAAAAATAAACTTGATCGAATATTATTAAGTGCCTAATCGAAACCTTTTTGTATTGAAAAGAATTGATCGAAAACACTAGATCAAATCCACTAAAATCCATTATTGGTAAGTTATATGTGTTCCGATCCAACACTTAATGATATCCGATTGAGCTGATTTTTGGGACACTTGTTCAACTCGACGAGCTCTACAAAATAAACGTTTCCAATCATTGGAGCAAGACCAGAGCGGGGCCCCCCTCAGTCGAGACAGCAGCTCCCCCAAGTCCTATTTTTTTGGCCAATAAGCCTCCTTTGTTTTTTTAAGAACACGATAGAAATTCATTGAGTAAAATGATGTGAACAATCTACCGAAAAGATGGCAATGGACAAATCCAATAAGCCTCCTCATATGGGCCAAAAACTACATGGTTGTTTTAATTTCTGAATGCAGAATTGGAAAACAATTAACTAAGCAAATAGTCCATCCAACAAATAAGCCAAATCAAGTTTACTTGGCTTATGGGGTGAATAAGCCATTTATTAGGCTAATTTTTAATTAACCAAACCTAGCCTTACATTCTATGTTAGCAATCTATGGTGTCATTATGGAAGTGTGACATCCACAAATGTATATAGTTACGATCGATGGTAGTTTTGTGTTTTAACTTGTTGCATGTTTGATCTTCAAATCACTTTGATAAGAGGACGTACAACAGGTTTAATTTCAACAAATCGCAGCAACATCAGTTGCACTTTGTCATATATATCCATTTTTTTTAACTTTAAATCCGTGTTGAGATGAATGGCCAGATCCAAAGTAAAATGAACAACTCCTTTGAAATGTTTCAAGATGCTTAAAGGTAGAAGCTACAACAATTCCTTGCAATTGCTTTTTCCTCCTCCTATAAAACAAACTGGTAATTAGGATCACGAATTGGAATGATGATATCTTTGAGGTCGATTCAGGACTTGCACACATCTTCACAAACTAACCACTCTCCCCAATAATCTTCCGAAGAGATTTACGTTATTTTGTCTTTAGATCCTCGCCTGAAAATGTAAAATGTCGTAGTTATTACGTCATTTCGTAAAATCTCTCAAAGTAATCATATGAAAATGAAGTGTAGTGTAGGAGGTGATGAATATTGCTCTGTGTCTTTTTTGAGTTGTGCTTGATTGATGTCCTTCATCTCCAGGAGCTCTTCTTTTATAGAGAAAAAAAATATTGACGTCGAAGTAATCCCGTTGAGGTGTAAATCTTTTCTTCTCCAACTGTGATCTTCCTTAATTGCAAGAGAGAACCATTGAGCTGAAAATCTGCAGAATATATTGGATCTACAACGTTCATAAGCCTTAACCACGAAACTCAGAAGTCAATAATGGTGAAAGAGGAGTGCTAGGTACAAAGAAAAAATACCCGAAAATTACCTCGACAGGGCAAATCAACGATACAAGTGCATCTGTAACATTGATTTGCCCTTTAGAGGTAATTTCCGGGTACATATTCTTTGCACTTAGAATTTGGGAGAGTTAAATAATCATCCTCAGAATCCACTTCCTTTAAGTTTTCATCCCTATCAATTTGAACTCTTATGTTTTCATCCTCACTTTTTAATAATCCCAATAGTGCCCTTATATATATGTGTGTGTGTGTGTGGAACAGAATTTTGGGATCACCGTAGAATCAGGCCAATCCCTAAAATTGCTCCCCCAATCCTCTCCCATAAATTATGCCTTCCAATCCTAAATTCTTCTCCTTAAAATTTCCTCCACTCTCAACCCATCACAGGAAGAATGCAGTTATAACTGATCAATGCTCCGTTCATAGCTCAATCTCCATGCATGCCGGAAAAGGAAGAATGCCGCCATCGCTGTCTCCACCTCACGCAAACATCGGCCGAAAAAGGAAGAACGCCGCTGTCGCTCGATATAACTTTTTAACCTGGATCTGGGTAATTGAACAACTCATTTCATTCTGTTGTCGTCCACTTTTTTCCCCTTGAACAGCCCTTTGTTGCCCCTTCAATATGATTTCAATAGTCTTGCCAACACCGATCGCACATGTATCAGTGTTGGAATTGAAAAAGATGTTAATAAGTTGAAGGAGGATTATGAGCTGGAAGTGAAGAACACGGTGAACCTAGGGTGGTTGGTGGCAACGAGGTTGAGCATCAGGTTGCAAGGGGGAGAGAGAGAGAGAGTTCGTCCAGGTTGTGACCAGTTTTATTTCTTTTGTTAGGATTTGGGGCAAAAACGTCCATTACACAACATAACCGAGCCATCTAGCTTCGGAAAAAAAATTCAAGGTTGGGATCTATATAACCAAACTTGGAAATGTGAACCGGCCTCAAATTTTCTATATTTAGTTTTATTTGATTTCATAGAAATATCGGAACGGTTGATTATGAAAAGGTCATTGGTCATCAGCTTTGTGGATTATAGGTATTGGCCAACCAGACATGACAAAATAACCATATTTTATGAAATTAACATGATAAGTTAACCACATTTTTGCATGTATTGATCATGTAAAAATGCTCACGTATCATCCAAAAAGGTCATATTTTTAATTGATCATATTCCATGAAATATGGTTAAATTACCATCAAAACAGATGTTATCGTGATTAGCGTTTCATGGTTAAATTACCATGTCGATTTCAACGTTTCATGACCATTCGTAATCTAGCTTAAAACCGATTTAATAAACATGACATACTTCCAAAAATATTATCATTGAAATATATAAGTAATCAATCACATTAAAATTTTCAAAAAATCATGAATTATGATTGTTTTGATGCAATTCAATTTGAAATATAAAAGTAATAGGATGAAAAAAATAAAAGTAATCAATCATATTTAAATTTACCAAATCCCACTAAATTAGGGAAATAATTCAATCCAATCCCACTAAATTGGAAAAACAATCCAATCAAATCCCACTAAATTAGGAAAGCAATATAACATAATATATGTATATTATAGTGAAAAAGGTAAGAAATATAATTCACACACTAGGAGGATGAAAACATAAGAATAAAAAAAAGGCGGGATGAATTTTTACATGTCATGGATAAAGATGATGGATATTTAAATATTCCTTAGAAGGTCTCTTGGCGAAATGAAACAGAAAGTTAATTATAAAACAAATTTAACCTAAAAATTTGGGCCTATTGGGCTCTGAACACTTTGGGCCGAAGGTTAATTATAAAACAAATTTATAAGGGCCATAGGCCCATAACCTAAAAATGGATTTTGGGTCAAATGCTATTTAATTCAAACATTTATTTAAATTTACTCAAAAAAATCAATGCTTTAAGAAATCAAGTTCGTCACAACGTAATCAAAATCCATTATTTCTAACATACGGCCTAAAACAACATGGTTTTTTTTTTTTTTTTTTTTTGAACGCAGAATTGAAAAACAATTAACTACGCCAACAATCCATCCAATTGATTATAATACATTGTGGATGCTCTAAGAACAGATACAACAAAAGGCAGTTCTGAGTTCTAAAGTAGTGCAATTTTGATGGTGGGAGAGTGAACTCACAAAAGTATTTCGTTGCGTGGGCTGTGAAGGATGCGGGCCATCTAAGCCATTAGATAGAGAGTTTATTACAGTCCAAAGTTACCTTTAAGCAATGGGCCATAACTATGACGATCGAAATTGCTGTTGCCAGTGGCCTACTAATTGTCCAACGTTATTCTCCAAAAAGTGAAAAGTCTTGTCGAGCAAAGGCCTAATTTAGCAAAAATACGTCATTTGTTTTTTTTTTCTTTTATTAAATTTTTTCTGCATTCGTTAGTTTTGCATTAAATTCTTATGAATTATTAATTTGTCTCAACTATAAAAATCAGAAAAGTAAAAAATAATTGAATCCGGCTCTCTGCAACTGTACTGCAGAGGAGAATTTAGAAGATTTGAGAGGGTACTACATTATTCTAGAATGGTGGACAACTCTGTAATCTGAAATATGGAGAAAGTTCTAAACTAAAAATATTCTTGGAAGTTTAATGCTGTAGATGAACCTAAAGACCGTGGGAAAAAAAAGATGAACCTAAAGAGTTCAACAGAGTTTTAGAAGATTGTAGAAAAAGATGGACGGTATGCATGTGCGCTGGGCTACGGTTTTGCAGAAGTTTCCGTTCACTATTCAGCACAAGTCTGGGGTATCAAATCTGGTGGCTGATGCGTTGAGTTGTCGGGTTGATTTGTTGGTGACCTTGGCCCATGAAGTTGTGGGTTTTGAGTTCTTAAAGGAGCTATATCCAGAGGATGAAGACTTCAGAGAAATTTGGGCAGTATGCGTTCAGAACCGGCCTGTTAGTGAATTTCATGTTACTGATGGGTACTTGTTTCGTGGCAATCGTTTTTGTATTCCTCAATCTTCTTTAAGGGAAAGCTTAATCCGAGACCTTCATGGTGGAGGGTTAGGTGGACACTTAGGAAGGGACAAGACTTTTGCAAGTTTGGAAGAGCGCTATTTCTGGCCACAACTGAAGAAGGATGCTGAAAATTTTGTGCGGAGGTATTACACTTGTCAGGTATCTAAGGGTCAGTCTCCAAATACTGGTCTATATACTCCTTTGCCTGTGCCTAATAATATTTGGGAGGATCTGTCTATGAATTTTGTGTTGGGACTGCCTCGTACCCAATGAGGTGTAGATTCTATATTTATGGTAGTTGACAGGTTTTCTAAGATGGTGCACTTTATTGCTTGTTGAAAGGCATCGGATGCCTCACATGTGACTCGGTTGTTTTTTTGAGAGGTAGTTTAGTTGCATGGGGTGCCACAGTCTATTACCTTTGATTGGGATGTGAAATTTCTTAGCCATTTTTGGGTGACTCTGTGGAGGATGTTTGGAACTTCGCTAAAGAGGAGTTTTACTGCACATCCGCAAACTGACGGACAGACTGAGGTGACTAATCGGAGTTTGGGGAATTTGATTCGCAGTATTTGTGGTGATAAGCCGAAGCAGTGGGATCACGCTTTGCCGCAAGCTGAGTTTGTTTTCAATAGTGCAGTTCACAGTGCCACGGGAAAATCACATTTTCCCTTGGTATATGTGACATCTCCGAAGCATACAGTGGATTTGGTTCATCTCTCGCGGGGTCTCGGGGTTAGTGTTGCAGTTGAGCCAATGGCTAAGCTAACTCAAGAGGTGCATGAGCAAGTAAAACGGAAGCTAGCTGAAACTAATGCGAAATACAAGAGGGCGGCAGACAAGCGCAAACGTGAGAAATTGATCAAGGAAGGGGATTTTGTGATGGTGTTCTTGCGCAAGGAACAGTTTCCAGTGGGGACCTATAACAAGCTGAAGCCCAGTAAGTATGGTCCGTATGAAGTTCTGAAAGATTGGCAACAATGCTTATGTGATTGATCTTCCTGATTCTATGAAGATTTCAAAGGTTTTCAATGTTACTAATTTATCGGAGTATCATGCTGAAGAGCCGTTGTATCCAGACTTGAACTCGAGGTCGAGTTCTTTCGAAGAAGATGAGACTGATGTAGAACACGTGGAGGCCCAATTCCATGATTAGTTGGACCGAGCCAAGCATCAAAAGCCCAAACGGTGTTTAATTTCAGATTACCCAATTTGGCAAAATTCGGACGAGCTCGAAATAGATCCAAACTTGGTGGGCTGACTTATTTTCGCGCTCCAGTCAATAGCCATCAACCTTTGGTTGATGATGAATGGTGCTTTTCGCCCTAATTCCTTTATTTAGGACTTCAATTGCGTTATTTTGTCATTTTAGGAAAGATTTGTTTCGTTAATAACTCTTAGACCGTAATTCCTTTTAAGTTGATTCTTTTTGGGAAAGTCTTGTTTTTCTTTCCTATCTTCAATTTTAGGAAAAGCCCCAAATTCTGGGACTTTTATTTTCCAAGTTTATTTTTAGGATTTCGGCCTATATAAGGGTTTGTAACTTAGAGTTTAAGCAGCTTTTAATTAATAAAATTGCAGAGATTCTCTCTTCTTTCTTGTGCGCAAGATTTGCTCGTTACGACGAGTTGTTTATCTCGTTTGGACTAATACGTTAACTAGTCTCTTGTGAATTTCGCTGCGTCATGTGGCCAGGCTCAAGGCTGGTGAGTTCTGGTCTTGGGTGGAGGGGCCGAGGAGATGGCCAAATTGTTCGATAGAAATAGAAATACAACTGAAGCCACCTAAAACAGCCAAAAGTAAACAAAAAAGCCTTATTAAAGAATTAGTAACAATAGCGAAAAAGCAATGAATCCACTCAAGACTGAATTTTGTGCAATTAATCCGCACCAGCAGGATATGTGGTGGTCACTGGTCGGTTCCTACTTAATTTAGCCAGAGAATGAAGGTGATGATCACATCAATAAATTATCACACAGATCCATTCTCTCCTATATGTATCTTCTTACCAACCAACTGAGGTTTTATCTGTCAGTGGCCATGAAACACGACACTGCTGAAAGGATAAGAATTTCAAGGGTATTCATTATTTTTCAAGGATACACGTATGGGTTGTCCACCAAACACATGATAAGTTATACGGACCCACCACCGTCTCTGAATATCAAGATCGAGATTATTCACTGCCCTTAGGCCACCACGTGGTGGTGCCCAAGCCTCTCGCCATCACACATTGCTGTGGAGGTTCTCACATTTAGGTCCCGTTTCACTAACTAAAATAAGTACTTATTTTATTTTTCAAATAAGTACACATTTTATGAATTAAATGTGATGTATTGTGAAAATATGATTTGTCTCGTACGATAATAAATAAGTACTTAAAAAAATAAAAACATTAACGAAACAAAGCCTTGCTCTCGGGCCTACAGAAATGTGTGATTGAGGAGAGGCTTGGGGCACCTAGTGGCGGTGCCCCAGGGACATTGAATAATATTTCCTAAATATCTGCATGCCAAGTTGGGTGATCATGAAAAATTTCTTATTACTTTTCTCACTTTAATTTAGTTTCTATTTTATAGCACGATACGAGAAAATAATACGCTCAAAACTGTTGGCGCATTGCTGACCATGGAATATTTGTCCGATAACGTATTAATAACAAAATTTAAATGTATACTCATTACAATGATATGCCGGGCCTACTTTGATAGATTTGAGAAAAATGTTTAAAAGATTTGATTATCTGGGCATTTAATTTATAGTTTTTCTTTTTCGAAACTTCTCCTGGTTTTTTAAGGAAGAGTAAAAATCTTCATTGATAAAAGAGATTACGACCTACCGTGTGTGCATCTGATACAACTAAAAAAAGACTAATTCCACAATATAAAAAAATACACAAGTAACACTAATATTGTAATTTCACATGCGCCAGACACATATATAACCTGACCCTAATTTTCATTTATGATTATCATATAGAAAAATTAATCAAGTTATTTGTGGAGATTTACAAATTACGATACGTGAAATTGCAGGAGGTTACCTTTTAGTCAAGGCCTTAGACTTAAGAGATTATTATTTTGTTGGTTTCGTCTTTACAATTTTGTATACGTACTATCAATTCTTGTGGGATCAGTCTATACGGGATTCTTTCTGACATTAATTGGACTTCGTTAGCGGACAAGGATATTAGTTCGATCTGTATCGATCACTTCTTGAGGTGCGAATAAGCTAGCTGTTCGGAATATGTCCAGAATTATCAAAATAAATATGTTATATATTATCAAAATATAGTGAATTAACTAATTGGTGCAAAACATAGTCTAATAGGACAGTCTGGTGATCAACCAAGTTGGAGTTGGACCATGTTTGGACATTTGACTATTAGAAAGAATTAGATAGGGTAATGAAGTTCCACATGGCACCCACTACGCTATGCCACGTTCATCATGCATGAGACATGCAATCTTGGTGCAAATACTGGCTAACACACACTATATTGTATTATAATGCTACATACACAAAGATTTATCACGATCAGCCACAACTATTTGCTGAGTCGACTAATAAGTCAACTCCCCTGGCTTTTAAGTGTGCTGTGAGTATTCAACCGTAGTTGTGAAAATTGTGGTAAATTTTTGCGTATGTATAATAATAGTAATGGTTCTAATACCACAATTACTTGCACACATAACCTCACTCACAATGAGTACGGGGTCTAAACGCACTGACACAGAAATAGTGTATGGATCCAGACTCACTATGAGTGAATTTGTGTGTGTGAGTGGTTGTGGTTAATTATAGACTAGCTAATTGGTACAATAGTATCCTTTGGATGATTAGGTGTTTCTGTAGTAGTTGAATTCTCATTATAAAATCAAAAACTTTTTTTTTTTTTTTTAGTAACGGAGGAACAACCTTACAAGTAGACCACTGTATGGACCCAACTGTGTAATCCGAACCTTCGGAGGAGCTAGCGCAGCCACACCAGTCACAGCCTTCCACTTACTTCAGGATACTCTTCCGATGGGACATCGAATCCTTGACCTTTAGGAGTATTTCCAAAATCTGGGTATCCACCCAAACCACTACGACAACCCCTAAACGTGTATAAAATCAAGAAGTTGGTTGCCCATGATGGATGAACTTACCCTCTTAATGGGTAAAGAAAGTTTGGCTCTCTCTCTCTCTCTCTCTCTAACGTAGATGAGTACGCAATTAGACTCATCGAACTCAGTCCTAGTTCTGATCAAAAAAAAAAACTCAGTCTTAGTTAATGTTGCAAATTTGCAATCACCGAGTTAAACTTGACATCCAGATACATGGTGTATCAGATAACTTAGCTAACTTTCAGTACAATATCTGCGGTCCTTCTTTTTTTTTAAGAACGTAATTTGTGAAATGGCGACACCATGTGGTACGTTGGCGTGGTGTCACCAATATAATCCCTTCATGTTTGACGCTTGTGTCTGAGGTAGGGTCCGAGACCGAATTGAACGACCACTTAACACTTTTACCTTGAATGTGTCTCGAACACACGCGGCCGTACACGAATATTAAATTGGCGTTTCCACTCTGCGTGATCAACGTTTCTCAAAATACTGTACTAATAAATGGAATTGATTAAAGTGATCAACTCAATCAAGTTTGTGTCATACCTTTTTCATAATCGGTTTTCATCAGCTAGCCCAGTAAAATAATTAATCCAAGAGTTCAATCCTACGGTTACTTAAGTCTAGCAGGTTGTCATTTTTTATTTGTTTGAACTAAGATTCCCATCTTTAAAGAGAATAAATTTTTTACACCATCAGTGTAAATATTTGTTTCCTTTAAATCAATTATATTGCGCCACCGCCATGTCACTATATTCTATTGATTGAGACTACTGTTTTACAACGTAGTGCGATATAAAGAATTTATTCTCATCTGAAAAAAATTAAAAAAACTAAAATTCCCAGAAAGGGCAAAGAGGGGGGCCAGGGGGCATCCTCTTGGACTTTTCGATATAATTTTGATTGCTAATTTGGAACGCAAAAGGTGGTCAGAATTGCCGGTAAATTACGACCGAAGAAGGTCAAACCCGAGCTCCCTTAATTTTGACCAATTAGAATAGAATAGTCTCTGACAGCTGATAGAATGACAGTACCATTAGTTTGCAACTTTATTCAAAACAAAGTCTACTTCCCGATCCCGAAAATATCCCGAAAAAAAAAATTACTGGTTTAGTTTTACTTTAATGTGATTCGAATCATTACTTTCTCTTTTCGAGACACTTTCGAGCTCACTTTTTGGACTACCCACTGATTTCTCTAACGTCAAGTTTGTTAGGGGGAATTGGTGTTGTGATTGCTTATTGGATACGTAATGACGAGAGTTTTATATAGATATCACGGAATACTTATTCAGTAATCCGGGAGCACCATCACACAGTATTTCGGTTTACTCCAGAACCACAAATTTATGTTGGGTTAAAACTATGTGATTCTAGAGTCGTTCGAAGCACCACGTAATAGTGCTACATATTTATTGAATAATTTCACTAAATCATCAATTATCATAGATGGTGATAATTTAAAGAGCCACTTCTCAGTCTTACTTGAAGAGTAAGAGATCTTCAATGGATATAACAGAATCAAAACCAAATTAGTATATTTTAAGAGTTGAACAAAGAAATGCATTCCAAAGAAGGTAGCAAACTTGCTACATCATTATTTTGGTGTAGGTCTCTCACTTTTTAAGTCTGAAGAGTGAGAATGACTATTCAAATTGTCAAGTTACAAATTTTATTCGTGATTAGTGAGTTAATTATTTTATTTTTGACAAAGTAGATTCCTTAAAGTTTAAAAAAAAATATGTAATTAAGAACTTCATTTGAAGAGTTCTATAGAGTGCCCTTTTCCAAATGGCTCTTGACGTGCAAAATTTAACATTTCACCCTACATGTAAGCATGTGAAATGGCTGTAAGAGGGGTTGTAGAGACCGAAACACTATGCATTACCAAAAAAATTAAAATTAAAAATAATAGCATTTCTTGGTCATGTGCCTTTCAAAACCAAATTATGACTATAACATCACACATTTAAATGCGTCGGATCTGACCGATAATTTTACGGTAGTAACAACACGAATCCATTTATTTAGAAGAAAAATATTTCCATCGAAAAGCCCAGAGAAATTTACTTGTAAAAATATCATCCGAGAAGATTAGACCCCCTTCCCAGCAGTAATTTCCTTATCAATCTCATTTTTACAATGCCAGTGGACACAACCCCTCAGAGAAAAATGGGCGGCTGAAATTGCCAATACCGAGAAATTTTTCGTTGCCCCAAGGGCAACACGTCTATTTTGCCAGGCGGTGCCCTTACCAATAAAAATTTGATTTGTGGGTAAAATTGTCAGTCAGAAAGTCTAAAGCCGTTTGAGGCATTAAATCCACTGACACGTTCTTCTCTCTCCACTAGACACAGCCTTCTCTCTAAAATTAACTCTAAAAGTGTTCCAAATTTCAATCCGTTTGAATGGGTGAGAAGATTTTAATTTTTTTAGAGTTTAATTCCAAAGGGTCATAATTAAATTTTGGCTATAGGACTCTCGTTGGTTAGTCCTAAGAAAGTCGTAGAATCAAATATCTCTTAGGACTGACTAACGAGAGCCCTGGAGTCAAAATTTAATCACGACCCTTTAGAATTAAATGATCAGAAAAATAAAATCTTCTCACCCATTCAAACGGATTGAAATTTGGAACACTTAATTTTTCAATCTGCAGTTTATATATTAAAAAATATAGTTAAAAAATTAAATGCTCAAAATTTCAATCTGTTTGAACCGATAGAAAGATTTTAGTTTTTTGATCATTTTATCCTACATAGTCATAATTAAATTTTGACACTAGGACTCTCGTTGATTAGCCCTAAGAAAGTCGTACAACTAAATATCTTAGGACTAGCCAACGAGATTCCTAGAGTCAAAATTTAATTATGACCATTTAGGATAAAATAATTAGAAAACTAAAATCATTCTATCGGTTCAAACGGATTGAAATTTTGAGCATTTAATTTTTTAACTATATTTTTTAATATATAAACTGCAGGTTGAAAAATTAAGTGTTCCAAATTTCAATCCGTTTGAATGGGTGAGAAGATTTTATTTTTCTGATCATTTAATTCTAAAGGGTCATAATTAAATTTTGACTCTAGGGCTCTCGTTGGTTAGTCCTAAGAGATATTTGATTCAACGACTTTCTTAGGGCTAATCAACGAGAACCCTATAGACAAAATTTAATTATGTCCCTTTAGAATTAAATGATAAAAAAAATAAAATCTTCTCACCCATTCAAACGGATTGAAATTTGGAACACTTAATTTTAAAGAGAAGGCTGTAATTAGGAGAGATGGCCGTGTCTAATGGAGAGAGAAGAACGTGTGTCAGTGAATGTAACGGCTCAAACGAAGCTAGACTTTTTGACTGACAAATTTACCCACAAGGCAAATTTTTATTGGTGGGAGGTACCACTTGGCAAAGTATGACGTGATAATTTCTCGCCAATACTTAACTTCACCCCAAAATGATATATTATACGAAAAGACGTGTAATTTTTGCATGTAAAATAAAGTCCCTTCATTCAGAATTTTTTGAATTTTTTTCACACTAAATCATAAATTAATTGAGATCTTTAATTTGATACGAAGAAACTTGAAAAATTATGTACGTAAGTACAGAGGAGTACGTGGAGGTGAAGTAAGCATAAGAAAAAGATGTAGTAGAAGCAAAAGCGTTCTAATTGTTTTGATCCGAAATTATACGTCTTTTCATAGGGACTTCTCAAAATGGAAGGCAGTACCAATTAACTACCTCATTTGTTAACGATCAAAATAGAAAAACGTATCATCCATTATTCCAAAGGGTTCGATTCCCCTTGGAGTCACTCCGGATTTAAGTGGGGTAATCGTGGCGGTAGCTAGGTTGCTAAACTAGTTTTTCCGTACATTTATAGTGCATGGATGGGTCCAATATATGTGAACTTGCCATGGGGTGATTCCTACGTCACCCCAAAAATAGAAAAGAAAGAGAGAGTGTTCCTCTTTTGTGGTTGAAAAATACGAGCAATTAATTTCTATTTAGTTTGATGATCAATTGTGTCTAAACCAACTTACATGCAATTGACTACCTTCCTGATGAGACCAAAGACAAGTTATTCACACTAAGATTAAAGAATTCACATGAAATAACTTTCTGGGGGCTTAACCCTAAGAATCAAATTACTATTTCGGACAATAAATTAATTATTTAAGGAGCAAACTAACCAACCAACTGAACTAAACCTTAGTTCAAATTACGGAGCTCAAATTAAGAGAGCTTGATCAATGAGCTGGATAATCACGGAGCTCAAACTAGTTCTGCTAATGTGATGGCACTGATTTGGAAGAAGTTATGGGGCTTGCCTATCCACCCAAAGATCAAATTTTTTGCTTGGAAGTGTTTCAATGAAGCTCTAGCAACCAACTCAGCCCTAACCGATAAGAAGGTACATTCTGATCCAATTTGCTCACTGTGTGGAAATGCAGAGGAATCTATTTGTCATTTGTTGTTCCGATGTGATTTTGCTTCAAAAGTGTGGATTCTTTCACCTTTTCGTCTTAGACCTGAGGAGCTTGAAAACTGTAGACATATGTCTGACTGGTGGCGTTGTATTTGCGATCGTATCCGTTTAGCTCATCTCCCCTTTTCAACATTGGGTCTTGGCCTTTCATATTGCTGGTGGATCTGGAAAACTCGAAACGATTTGGTGTTTAATGGTACAAGTTGGCCTGCGGAGGCAGTTAATGGAAAGGCACAAGCCGATTTTTTTGAGTTTCTAGAGGCTAATGTCAAGCCTTCCCCTACTCAAGTGGCTTCTTCAAATCCTGAGACTTTGGTTTGGAAGAAACCTGAGGAAGGCATGATAAAAATTAATGTTGATGCAGCAGTATCAAAGGCAACGAGCACTATTGGCACAGGAGCAATTGCTCGGAATGCGAACGGCTCCATTTTGGGAATTTTTATTAAGTCATATGAAGGTCTCACCTCTCCACGGCTTGCGGAGGTTATGGCAATTAGAAATGGAATGAATTTGGGTGTTGCTCTGAATGTAGGACGTGTTCTTATTGAATTGGATGCGGAATCGATTGTCCGAAGCTGTTCCATGTCAAAAAATCCACCATCTGATATTGCAGTTTTGGTACAAGATTGTTTAGCTTTGAAGAATTCGTTTTAGTTGTGTGATTTTAAATTTGTCAAACGTGATTGTAATAGGGCTGCACATGCTTATGCAAAAAAAGCCCTTTTTTGTAGTTTGTCCGGTTTGTGGACAACTACTTTGCCCCTTTGGGGCTCCTCTCTCTCTGATGGTTAGGTGTTTTTCCGCCTTTCAGATTAATAAATCTTCTCTCTTTTGTTAAAAAAAAAAAAAACTAAACCTTAGTTTTTACTAGTAATAATCAAACGTTCAACCAAAAGCGCGTTTTCATTCTTACAACCGTTGGTTGGAAAAGACACATCCAGCCGAGTGGCCACGACTTGTCAAGTAAACGTCTCTCATTTATACGCAGTGGTTGCTCTATCAGTTGACAGAGAAGAGAGAGAGAGAGAGAGAAAGAGAGAGAGAGAGAGAGAGAGAGAATCCCCCCCATCTTCTTCCTGCAGTCTCCATTCAGACAGAGGGAGAGCAGGGGAGAGATTATTGCACGACTTACGACTCTTCAACCTGTGAATCATTTCTGGGTTTGACCGAAAATCTCATGACCTCTCAGCCGGTAAATCATCCTCTCTCTCTCTCTCTCTCTCTCTCTCTCTCCCGTGATTCATAGAGCCACCGGTATGCAGTTTCAAGTTCTGTTGGAAAGTTTTGACTTGTTCATGCTTTGAGATATCTGGGCTCTGTATGCTTAACAAGATCTGTCTTTTGTGGGATTAATTGGTTCATTTTCGTATGTGTGGACATAAATATGCTTGTACTTTTGTGCTTGCGTGATGGGTTTGGATTATGATCTGGGTTTGGGCGTATCTACTTCCCTGTCCATGGAATTATGTAATTAATGGCACTTATTTAGATTTCGTTTTTCATTTCTATATCCACAAAAATCTAAGTTACAAAACTTTGTTTCTGTTTGAGCATCTCCAATAGAGGCAAAATAACCAGTCTTGTGCTGTTTTCGCAAATCCAACGGACTCTCTATTTGTCTAGTTGAAATGCTTCCGACCCTTCTCCCTGTCTAAATTTAGTAAGTGCATAGTACATAATTGGACACATCCTTAGTCACATAATCCTTCATAAATGTCGTGCTTGCTCTCAATCCTCGCAATGCACTCACCTCTCAATCCTTGCTCTCACGAATTTCAGTAGTTTTAGATGTCGCGCTCGCGCTCCTGCATGCGCACTAACACAAACACGCGAATTATGTGACTTAGGGCACGTCGTCAACAATTTCAAGTTAAATTGTCTGAATATCTGTACTGTTGAAGAAATTCCATTAAGGAGTGGCAAGGCAAAATAAAAAAGTGTACTGCTTAATTGTAATTGAACAGCTAATGCCTAGTAGATTTTCTACAATTCGACAATGGTTGTGTTTCCTTCTTTAATTTTGTTTGTTTCTTGGTAATGGAGGTAGGCTTTTGTGTTTGAACTCCGAAAATGATGGCCAGTCACAACGAAGCAAGTGAAGATCAGTTTTTTGATTCTCGTGACGAGATCGCTTCTGTTTCTGATTCGGGTTCAGATTGTGCTGATGATTGCTGTTCTTGTTCCGAGCTTTCAAATCGTGATGTTAACAGTTTAGGGTATGACGTGTGGACGAAGGCTCCTGAAAGTTCTCATCAGCGTCGCAGTAGGTTTTTCGAATGGATGGGTAAAAGTTTAGATCAGAATCAGACAGAAAAAAATGAATCAGGTGATGTATCTTGTGATGAAATCCAATTGGGGATTGCCAGAATTAATGAGGACAGTGGGGCTGTACTGAGAAATTCAAATTTGGAAGATTGCTTTGTGTCTAACAGCAGAGAAGATGAATCGTTAGGAGAAGTTGCTGCAGACGAGAATTTTCTGTTTAAATTTAAGAATTTGGATGATGGGACAGAGCTTGTTGCCGATGGTGTCAGTACCAACGGAATGCTCAACAGATTACATGAAGCGGGTTCAGATAGGTTGGTTACCATTGAAGAGTTTCAGAGAAATTATGGCTCATCGCCTTTGGTTCAGCGGTTGTTGCATAGGGAAGCTGAGGCAGGTACTTTGGTGGATATGAAGAACAAACTTAAGAGTCGATTGATTGGGAAATTAAACAAAGTGCGTAATGTGGGTAGACAAGGGAAAGGAAATTTGAAGTCACAGGATTTGAACACACAAATGGGGGCTAGATTTCGAAGAGTTAAGGTGCAGTTGAATAGGAAGAGATCGAAGGTGTTATCTTCTCTTTATGCAAGACAAGAATTTGCTGCACACGAAGGCTCAATCTTGGCGATGAAGTTTAGTCCTGATGGTCAGTACCTTGCAAGTGCTGGTGAAGATGGCGTTGTGTGTGTGTGGAAAGTGCTTGAGGATGAGAAGCCAAATAAGTTAGATATTGGACATTGTGACCCTTCATGTTTATGTTTCTCAGTGAATGATCTCTCCCAATTAGCCCCTCTGGATGGCGACAAAGAAAAAATGTGTAAGATGAAAAGATTTGGGAAATCATCGGAGTCTGCTCATGTTATTTTCCCACAGAAGATCTTCCGCATCCTGGAGGAACCAGTCCATGAGTTCCATGGACACAGTGGCGAGGTCTTGGCTCTTTCCTGGTCCAAGAATGGGGTTAGTGTCTTCTTTAAAAACTTCAGAATGCTGTTGATTTTGTTGGAGTCTTCTGGTGCTAATGTTACTTGAAATTACTTTGAACTCTCTACAGCATCTGCTGTCATCGTCTGTCGATAAAACAGTTCGCCTTTGGGAAGTAGGACAAAACCATTGCCTAAGAGTTTTCTCTCATAACAATTATGGTGAGCTTCTGAATTCCTCTGTTCCTTTCTTTTACGGTGAAGATCTAGCTTATTTATTGATGTCCACCACAATCTGAATCTTTACTTGTGAAAATATAGTTGTTACAATGCATGTTATTTACCTTTGCAACTCTTGATGTAGTGACAAGTGTAGAATTCAATCCTGCCGATGACAATTATTTTATCAGCGGTTCAATAGATGGAAAAGTGCGCATTTGGGAAGTGCATGGCTGTCGCGTAATTGATTGGGTTGACATTAGAGAAATAGTGACTGCTGTATGCTATTATCCCAGTGGAAAGGTTTAGAGAATTTCTGGTCTTTTTATCTATGTAGTAAAATTTGGCTTGAAAATTAATGGAGTTGGTTTTGACATATGATACCTCCTCGATTATTGCAGCGAGGAATTGTGGGCTCAATGGACGGAAGCTGCCGTTTTTATGATACCATAGGTATGTACAGGTCTTTCACCAGACACTATTTGCAAGTCTTGCCCGAGATTTTTGTATTTTGTTAGTCGTGATACATTCTCCCAATTATTGGAAGGATGCAAGAGATGTTCATTTCCTTTTTCCATCATGTGCACTAGTTAATTTAGCATGAAACTCGGAGAATTAACATCGTGGGATCATGTTTTGCGTGGGTCAGATAATCAGTTGCAGCTGGAAGGTGAGATATGTTTGAAGGGGAAAAAGAAGTTACCCTGCAAGAGGATAACTGGCTTTCAGGTTAGTGCTTCTTGCCTTCTCTTCGCTAGTAGAGCGAAAGAAACTAAACTTCTTTTTTCCAGATCCATTTCCGTCTGCGTCTCATATAGACTTACATTTTTTTTGGATAGGCATCTCATATGGACTTACATGTTGGTCACTTTTTCTCTTTACAGTTTTCTCCCAGTGATCCAACCAAAGTTCTTGTCACTTCTGCTGATTCCCAAGTTCGAGTTCTTTGTGGTGCTGATGTCCTCCTCAAATTCAAGGGTGAGCATTGAGTTTTTTTCTGTTGTGTTGTTTATTCCCCTCAGGGCAGCATTTAAGATTTATTCAAGCTTCACGAAACGTGAGCAAAAAAATGCCATGGCAAATCCCTTAGAAAGAACTAGCAGTGCAAACAAGAAGTAATGGATGAATACAACAATAACTCCTATAAAGCTAGACGGGATGGTTAAAAACTGGACATGTTTTGGGCTGAACAGAAATACCCAGCTTGTCACTTCTTCTGACCAGCGAGGAAGTTTCATATGGGTTGTGTTGCAGCTAACTGCATGTTGACCTTTCATGTTCCTAACTAACTTCAAAAAGACCACTACATTACCACTCGTTTTCGAATTTTGTGTGATTCATTTGTCCCTCATTTGACAAATTTAGAACCACAAATCAACTCCTCTTCAATAGTTATGCCAAATATTAACTTATTCCTTCGGTGGACGTGTTCTTTTCTTGGTTACAAAGAATGATTGGCTCTTTATGCGACCCCAGATAATTCTTTCTACTGAGCTCAACTGCTAATATTTTGACTGCTAACTGTTGTCCTCTCCCCATTCTTTAGGCCCACGAAAGACAGGGAGTCCGTCTACTGCATCTTTCACTGCAGATGGGGAACATATCATCTCAGCTGGAGACGACTCAAATGTGTATGTCTGGGATTATATTAGCAAGGGCACAACTTCTTCTGAACCAAAGAAGGTTTCATCTTATGAGCGCTTTGTTTCTCACAACGCATCGATCGCTGTACCTTGGTGTGGTATGAAAACCACGTCTGGTTCACTTTCGACTCCCCCTATGGGGGACGATGATCTGGCACGCTGTATCTTGGGGAATAGGCGTTGTGATCAAGGCTTACTCAACAGTCTAAATTTTTCTCCTCGTGATTGTTTCCCTTTAAGTCGTGGGCTGTTTTTAGAGTCTTTTCCAAAGGGATCTGCGACTTGGCCAGAGGAGACACTCCCTGATTCAAGTCAAATGGCAGTTTCGCCGCCAATGGGTAGATCCGAGTGCAAACTTTTGGCGAGTGCATGCCATAACAGTTGCAGTTCTAGTACGTGGGGCCTTGTGATTGTAACAGCAGGCCATGATGGGCGGCTCAGGACATATCAGAATTACGGGTTGCCTATTCACGTCTGAAAATCCAGTGTTTTGGGTGCCATTGGATTTTTGATACTCATTTGTTGGCTACTTTAGGGATCGCTCGAAGCAACTGGAACAGTTGTGGGTAGCTTAGTTTTGTATGTATCTCAGTATGTATAGCAATGTAGAGGTCACAGAAGAAATTTTGTTTTGCTTATTCTCTAGATGTGGATAAAGAGGTGTAATTTCATTGATTCTTCCACAAACCAGCCATATGGCAACATAGGGGCTGAAGTTCCTTTTGTAATGGGACATCATTATGGAGATTATCAGTATAAAATTCTTTGATTTGTTGAGTAAACGCGATTATGGCCGGCTGATTCAATATATGTATTATCAGAAGTCAAAAGAGCTCACATGGGAACATTTTGGTTTGTGCAGAATGATATACATATCAGACAGTAGTGATGATTCTTTCTCGACCAGCAAGTTCGCAGTAGTTTCCAAAGAACATATTTTAGATTTTAACACCTCTGAAGCTGCACTTTTATGTCTGTTAAACTTTTATTGGTTCTGATCTGATCGCAGGCAAAAATAACTAAATAAATAAATATTGGTCAACCTCAAGGGGTTGTTGCAGTGATTAATCGAGTTGTCTCAAGAGGGCTTACCACCCAAGGTCACAGGGACGCCCATTCATCCATGTCCTCGCTCCACAATGAAATGTGTTTATCAATTACATATCCTTGCACCCCAAGAACACTTCAGTTGTGTTGGTCCCCTTCAATGACCCAACCGATCTTGGTGATAGCTGGGCCAAATCACAAATATCATCAATTTAATAGTCTTAGAGATTGTGCCAAAACGACAGAATAACATAGATGAATAGGGAAAAAAAATTGACGAGTACACACATGCATAATTGGCCATTCCTTGTCCTGGACACCGCATGATAAGCCGAGCTCGGTTATAGATAAGCCCTATGAATTACCGACATTCCAAATTGTTTGCTGTATCCGCGTGAGACACTCGGGGGACACACAACGACACTTGGAGGACACATGGGACACATATGGAAAGGACACATGGGACACATATGGAACGGCGCTATATATGTAGCATGTCGAATAAATTTAATTATTTTAAGCGGGGGACACTTTGGGACTTGTGTCTCAAATTTGAAAACAGATGGAAATATGTATTGTAAGTTTCTTTTGGGTTGGGGTTACAATATCGGAAAAATAAAGGTAAAAAGTAGTAGTATGAATGAAAGATCAAATAAAATCATCATTTGACTTGTATAATTAGAAAGGAAACAATAAAATCTGATCAATGCTAGGTAGCCCGAAAGAGTATCCAAAAACGAATTTGGACCATTATTTTTCATTTCGGGGTATTTTTGGGTACCTTTTTTCTAGATACATAGAATTATTGATAAAATTTTCAACCCTACAATTAATCAGTTTTGTTGGTTTCCGGATGGAATGTTCTTGTTAGTAACATTTGAATATCTATCCTTTTATATATATATTTTGGTTTGTCTTCTGGTGTGTCCGTATCCCTGCTAATAAAATTCTCGTATTCGTGTTAGTGTTCGTGCTTCTTTGAACAAGTTTAACTTAACCAGATTTCCCTTGTTGACACTATCCATCGGCGGGATTTTACTGGTTGGTATCGTCTAACGGCTTTCTGCCTTACAGGTTGGTAGCACGAAAATAAATCCGTTACAAGAGAAATGATGAACTCAAGACTTCCTAAAACTTTATGGATATACTCCTGATCCTGAATTAACTCATACCGGAGGTATATCATTTGTTATAGTAACCCAAGATTTCGAACATTCCAAACATAGCCTAATTCAAATTAGCCCCAAACTGTTAAAATTAAAAAAAATAAAAATAAAAATAAAAATACACATTTTGAAAAACTTGACAGACGGTGAGTTGGAGAGGAGAGTGGCGCAACGGAAAGATGCGAGTTTGGTTCCTGGAATTTCGAAAACGGCGTCGTGGTTTAGCAGTCGAAAGCTCTTTTCTCGGGTTGTGCGTAACTCGTGTTTCATAAATGCGAGTTTTCAGTTTTCCGCGGCCAAGTGCAAAAAGACGCGGCCACATGCAAAATTAGGCGGCCAAGTGTAAAATAACGCGGCCAAAGTTTAATAAAGAAAACTGCATTTCACGCTTTGTGGAATATCGTGTTTCACAAATGCGTGTTTGTGGTTTGACGAATCATCTTCTTCTCGCAGAGAACAGAAACACAGGGCTCCAGAGAAAATTACGGAGAACACCGATCGACCACCGAACTCGATCAGGCAGAGGCAGGCAGCATATAAATCAATTCCTCGATATCCATCCAAAGAAATTGTATTTGTATTTCCCTCGGGTCAGTTGTATATAATATACCTTTTACTCAGTGGATGAAGATGATTGTTCATTTTTAACTACTACGGAGTAAGAATTTGTTGTGTTTGAGACTGGAATTGTTCAGTGACTACTACTTGTATAGGAATGCCTGTCTTCAATTCGTTGCACCCAACTAGTAGCCCAGCTTCGTAGTGTTTGAGTTCGGCTCGTTTACCGAACGAGCTGAGCTGAGCCTGGATAATTTACTGAACGAATAGAGCCCATACAAACGCACCGAGCTTTTGAGTGTCGAGCTCGGATTGTTTAGTAAACATGCCCAAAACTCGAGCTCCAGCTCAATTCGATTACTAAATGAGTCGAGCTGAGCCAAGCCTCGATCAGCTTGGTTCGTTTGCAACCCCGGACTGTTGCTATAGTGATGCACATTGGGCTGGGGGTTCATTTGATAGAAGATCCACAGGATGTTATTGTGTGTACTTAGGCCCTAACCTCATCCCTTGGTCTGCAAATAAACAAGCTACTGTACATGGCCAGGTATTCTACTGAGGCTGATACAAAGCCTTGGCTAATACAACTGCAGAAGTTGTGTGAATTGGTCAACTTTTGAAGGACTTACATATCCCTCTTCCCTGTACTCCCATCATCTGGATTGATACTGTTTCTGCCATTTCATTGGCTTCCAATCCTGTTTTCCATGCTCCAACCAAGCATGTTGAAGTCGATTTCCATTTTGTTTGCGACAAAGTTCTGCATAAACAGTTACTTATTCAGTATGTGCTTTCTGCCTACCAAACTGCTGATGTGCTTACTAAACCACTTACCATTTCACATTTTCAATTCCTTAAGTCCAAACTGAGGCTGTCAGTTCTGCCAGCATCTGTTTGTGGGGGTGTGTCAAGCACCATGGAGTTAGCTCAGGCTCCACCTAAGCCAGTTGGCTCAGTGAGTTCAGAGCCAAGCTTAGCCCCAACTAAATCAGCTCAAGCCAGCTCATGGGCTAATGCAATTCAAGTGGAAAAGGAAGGCAGTTAGTTTGTTAGTCTGTTAGAGCAGTTATTAGCTTTCTTGATTTGTATTCAGTTCTTGATTAGTATAAAATAGCTATGTGTAAGCTTGATCTCTGAATTCTCGACAACACAATGAAATGAAATGAATAACCAATCCTCTCTCTGTCTAAAAGTTGTTACTTAGGAGGTTCGAAGGTTATCAGCGATTCAGCATTGCAATAACTATTTCGTAGGAGTGATTGAATGAAATCCTTCATCTTGACGATTGTGACAATACAAGGAGCATATGTTCTAACTTTGGTCCATCTTCTAATCTAGTTTCGTTCATTTCTTGAAATTGAACATAAAATCTCTTCAAATGAATTCCATGTCTATCCTAATGGAGCCTTAATTTTTCCTTTCATCTTACGGTTGCATATGTCATGCTATGCAGGAGGAAAAATCTTACACTGGGGATTCTGATAGTATCTCTTGCAGTTTGGTTGGTGTTTGAGAAATCTGGGTGTACACTTCTATCACTTGTCTAGAGTGTCCTATTGCTCCTACTTGTCATTCTTTTCTGTGGGACAAATCGGCAGAAATTCTCAACTAGTAGCCTTCAATGATTTCTGATGTTTTTACGCTTCTTTGCCATAGTAAGATGATGGTGTTTGTCAATCCTAAAGTACCCAAGTAATGTACTTCATGATAACCGGTGGTGGGCTACATGCACCGTGGTGAGCACTTAACTCATGACCCTATTTGCTCAGGACTTGAATTTTGATCCACTATTTTCTTCATTTGCTTCAATGTTTTGGTTTTTGTTTGACCCTTAATTATTTGTTCATTTTCCACAGTTTCTAATGCACATATGCTGAGGTTTTCGCAGTACTTTGAATCATCTTTAACTTTTTGATACTTGTTAACTCTTGTGAAATGAAAATGGTTTTGAAGGAAAGAAAAGGAGATATTTAAGTTAATCACTACCCATTCAAATAAGCGAAAAGAAACACAAACGATTTGGAAAATTAGGCATTGAGCTCTCTCACCTGTGTAGAAGCGAACTTCAAATAGTATGGGCATCAAATTTGAGGATGTACATGTTGGATTGACTGCTTGGAAAAACAAGAACGTATTAATACCAAAATGGGTTGCGCGGACTAGTACGTGCGCAAGGCTCAACGGGATTTACTAGTACGTGCGCGAGGCTCAAATCCCGGATTTGCACCCCCCCTGCGCGAATAACTCGTGACGCACACCCAGTTAACTAGTTTCCAAATCAGTTTTCCAAATTACCACTCATTTTCCTAAGCGCGCGAGACCTCTCCTTGGGTGCTCATCCTAAACCCATTTGTGTGCAAAGTCATTTAAAGTAAAAAGTTTTGTGACTAGCCAATGTGGGACTAGTGAAAAACTCAATGTTTTACAAATACACACCCAAGTTCCAACAGTATATATAAAATGGGATATGAGGAGATTAGGCTCCTCTGGATTTGCTATGGACTTTGACATTGAGATTAGGAGGCGTATCATGCCACGTTTACTAGTGGAAAATCAATTTCAGCAATAACTATTTAATAGGAGTGGTGGAAATCCTTCATCTTGACGATTGTAACAATAACGGAGCATATGTTCGTTCTTTCTCTGGTCCATCTTCTACTCATGTTTCATATGTTTAATTGAAACTGAACATAAATATCTTCATTTGAATTCCATGTCTTTCCATACAGAGCCTCAAGCTTCCCTTTGTCTAACAGTTGCAAATGTGATGATGTGTAGGAGAAAGCTCTTACCATGGGGATTCTGCTAGTAACTCTTGCTGTTTGGTTGGTGTTTGAGAAATCTGGCTATACACTTCTATCACTTGTGTTCTGTTGCCCCTAGTTGTCATTCTTTTCCCCTGGGCCAAATCTGCGGAAATTGTACATCGGTAACCTACAATGATGTCCGATGTTTTTTATGCTTCTTTGCTATAGATGGATACCGGCGCTTGTTCCTACTAAAGCATGAGACAAGTAAAGCAATTTAAGACAATTGGTTGTGGGCTACATGCACCGTGGTTTAACTGTATAACGGATTTTAGTTACTTCTTTCGAATCTAACTTGAGTACAAATGCTGAGGTTTACGTGGGTACTTCGAATCCTCTTTAACTGTTTACTTGTGCAAAAAAAAAAGAAGGTAAAAATTAAACTGGTGTTGAGAGAGCACCAGCTCGTATTCAAGACAAATAATATAATTTAATGAATACTAATCCATAAGAGATAAAAATACCATGGAGTTGGAAAATGGGATGAACGGTGTACCCTTCCTTTCTGTAGAAAGTAAAATTAGTCCTTGAGCTTCACCCCCCAGACAAAGAAAAGAAAAATAGTCCTTGAGCTATCATAAATTCAGAGTTGGATGCCTTGAAATTGGAGTCTGTATCAAGAGAATACTAGAGATTACGCCCTCTAGCATATTAGCATCATAAAGATGCCTAATCAAGAGCCTCCTTTCGTTCATGGTTATTTCGTTTGTGTGATAATAAAGCTAGAAGTAACTTCAAGATCAAAAAAACTTCTTCCGTAGAAAAAGAGATGTAGTTTAACGTAGTTCAATATGAGACAAAGTATGCATGTAAGTAGCTATTACGGTGTAATTTTGCTTTAAGGTCCAACTTCATGCATGGTAACTGTTTTAATTTGGTTCAGCTTTTTCTATCTGGTACAACTTGACGACTTGCCATTGACTAGATGCAAAGAACTTTTTGTATAAGTAAAAGGGCTAAAGTTTCTGAACAAGAAAACACCTTGTCATTAACATACAATTAAGTGAGCCCAAACAAATTGTCTTCTACTCAAAGACAATTTTTGCAAAATAAGCAAAAGAACCTTGCAAGTTTGTCCAGATGCTGCAAGGAAGTATTAGTGCCAAGGCCTGTTTGGGAGTGATCATCAGAGATTCTCTTAATTTAATTCATTTCCTTCAGTCTTGTCTTTTAATTTTGTTTCTCGCAATTGTAATACCGTGGCTCATGAGATAGCAAAATATGCCCTGTACGGTGAGACTTTTATGTCCTGGCAAGGAGATTTTCCTGGCTGGATTGGCTACTCTTGATGTTTCTCTTTCGAAGTAATGAATAATCTAAATTTGAGTGGGAAATGGTCTGAAAGCGACCAACCTTGTTTGGCATGCCGCCTTCTGAGCTAGTAGCAACAGTACTGTCTCCCTGTCCTAGCAGCAATGCAATGGTGTCTTTCCATTGTTTATGGCACCTGGCAGCAATGTGTTAGAATTTCATGTCAAATGATTGAAATTATTATCTAAATTTGAGTGAGGGTGTCTTAAAAAAGCAGCTCGTACCGCGATCGTCAACCGGTAAAGTGCAGTAGCTGTCCTCCGATGGCTGAATGAATTTCTCCAAACCTTGAGAGGGTTCTTCCCCAATTTGATTTGGTTGTTCTGATAAACGAAAGACAGACGTGATCACAACTATAGACAGTGTCCCAATTCACAAGGTGAATCTTTCTTTTGTCACTTTTATCCCCCAAAGAAAATTGCGATTAATTAGCTTTGTCAATTTTGTTTAATATTGGGGGCGGGAAAGGAAGAAGGAGTTTTCATAAAAGAAAGCGAGTCAGATTTCCAACCAGTAAGTTTTTAATTTTAATTGAGTCTCTCAATGATATATTGGTAGTTTCTTTAATTTGGAGACTTTATTATTAATTATGCAATAAAGGGACATCAAGGCACGTACCCAGATCTTTAGTAAGAGCAAAACTACATATGGTACCCAACTCCTTCGCCAACCGATTAGGAACCATGAGGGGATACAAAAAAATTTGGATTTGTGGGAATTAACAAGTTGACCAGATTCCTCGCAAAACAAGTTAAGAGTATCGATCATAACATCACATTGGTTTTTCGTAGCTTTACCAAAAACATCTGCAAAGAAAAGGTGGGAGAAACAAGGGCCATCTTGCGAAGCTTTGAGGGCAACCCATTGATTATGAGTAACTTTTTTGGTTTATTAAGGCAGAAAGCGTCTCCATGCAAAGCTCGAAAAGATAGGGAGAGAGGGTCTACCTGCCGGAGCCCTCTCTCCTGTGTAAAATTGGGTAAGGATTCCCCGTTCCAGAGAGTTGAAGACTCGAGATTAGTAACAACACAACTCATAATAAGAGCAATGAGGTCTTCATTGAAGCAAAAGTATCTGAGAGTGTCTAACAGAAAGTCCCACAAAACTCTATCATAGTCCTTATCAAAGTGAATTTTCCAAACCATACCACCATTCTTACCTTTGCGATTTCTAAAACTGTGGAAAAGCCCTTGACAAATAATGATGTTATCAGTTGCGTGCCTTCCAGTTATGAAACTGAATTGAAAGGGGCTGCTAATAATGGTGTATCAAGATGAGGTCCAATGCGATTGACAATGATTTTAGTGATAACTTTTATAGGACACATTGCACAACCCTATAGGCCTGAATTGGCTATTAGTTTCAGGGTTCTCTGTTTTAGGGATAAGGGCAATGAGAGTACGGTTCATGTCTTTAGGAACAAGCCCTATTACGAAAACAATCTTGAATCAGAGAAACAAAGAAAGGTCCAACAATATCCAATACTTATGGTACAAAACAGCCTGATAACCATCAGGGCCAGGGCTTTAAAAGCCCCTTGTTCTTAACTTCTTAACACAGCACACACAATTTCCTCCATCAGTTGGATTGAGGCCAGGTTAGCATTGATCTCATCCGCAAAGACAAAGACTTTAGGTCCAGTGCAAAGATGTATTATCAGTGTGTGTGTGCAGAACAAAGCACTGAAGTGGTCAATAACGTGAGATTTGAGATCATCAGGGTTTTCCAAACTACTTTGCGATTTTATATTTTTGATGACAGCGTTTTTGGATTTTACTAACAAGGTAGAATCAGGGATTGAACCAGAACCGCACTGTTCTTACAGTTTGGTTATGGTCAGATTCTACATGTATAACGGTCAGGTTTTGGCTGTCAAGTTGTTGTAACTGTTCGAAACGATCCAGTTATTTGGTTTCTGCAGAACTGCACCAATTCGGACATCTGCACTCCTAATGCATATACATCTGTATTGTGAAGGCACAAGTGGCTACCAGAGAAGCAAAAGCCATTGATTGTTAATAACAGGATTCATGTATACATCACAATAACATGAAAACGGGTACGTTACATCAAGGAGTATGTTTGGCTTGGGTTTTGAGGGTAATGAGTAGAGAGAGATAGAAAGAGAAATGAGAGTAATAATTATGAAGAAAAAATATTGGGGACCGTGTCCTCAAAGAGAAAAGTTTGGGTCTAGAGACCCAAACCGAACATGGAGAAGGGCCACAAATCACCCCAAAAAGATCTTCGGGCCTGCTTATGCAATGTAGGATTCTTACTTTGCGTAACAACAATGCGCTCCAAGGCTCCCTCAGATCCATCAGGATTTGCTGCTCGACAGACGTTCAGTTCAACCCGCCTTCCCCTTCGAACAGGAGGCTCAATGATTCTGCCCCAACCTGGCCCAAGATCAGCAGAAGCTGTCTCTTCTTTATTTTCTTCCTCCTCCCCCTCGTCATCATCCTCAGGGATGTCGTCATCTGCTTCTTTAATATCGGAATCATAGGAAATTGGATTATCTCCATATGGAACATCCTCGGCTTCTGACTCAAATTGGTCCTCTATCAAGATGATCAAGGAGGAAAAAATTTAAATAAAAACGAATCCAGAACTCCTAAGCAAATGGTCATCAGCACATTAGCAAGGTTGCTAGACACCTTGAACAGAAATGACACATTGACATGCATGATGCAAATACTGTTAGCATATCTAGAAAAGAGAAAAGAAAAGAAAAAATGAGGCACATACCATAGTCAATTTCAAGATCCTCTGGATTCCTTTTAGCATGCAGCTCTTTCAAAGTATCAAACTTCATACCGTCAAGGGGCCATGGATCTCTGTTTGAATAAGCAAAATGGAATCACGACAAGAGTAGGAATCAGGTCGCTAAAAGCAGTGAAATGTTGCAATAATACGAAAAATTGGATTCAAGACAAGAAGTTACAAGGTAAAGGTATCACATTGATTAGTGTACGTATTGTAATATTATGAACCCCCATGCACGCTTCCCTAACTTTGGGTACTTCCGCAACCAACCAGAGACGGATCTATTGGTGGGCTATGGGGGGCCAAGGCCCCCGCGTAGTTTTGGTTTTTTTTTCTTTGTTTTTTAATTTTAATACGAATACTTCAAGTTCACACGACCAATTGGCAAGTATTTTCAGGAATTGGGAGGTTCAAACAACATTTTCAAGAATGGAGCTTAGGCCCCGTTCCGGTTTCTATAAAAAAGGAACTTTTAGAAAAGGAAGGTAATTTCAAGCTCAAAAATCATGTGTTTACACAAATAATTTTTCTACAAATATGGATATTGTTTGACAGATCTCATTGAGATCTTTTAAACAGTGCAAAAAAATTAAAAATTTATTTTTTCATTTTCATTATATTTGAGCTTGAAATTACCTTCTTTTTGAAAAAGAAGATTTAAAAAGAAAGCGGAACGGCACCTTAATCATTTTGAGCATATTGTCGTTCAGCATCCGGAATCCAAACAATTGGGAAGTATTTCCGGGCTATGTCAATGGTTGATTGAGACTAGAAGATCAGAAACCTGCTTACTTGTCCAACAGATTGGTGGTACTTGTGCTTACTCTTCATAGTTCGGCCCCCCTTTTACGAAATCCTGGTTCCGTCCCTGCAACCAACCCAAAACTTGATCCCCCAACCACCCTACTACAAGTACCTATCATGTAGCTTCATCACCATCGATACCAACTAATATATGAATGCTTCATCTCAGTTGGTCCCAACTGCCATGTGCGCACAACTTTATTTAGGATTGCAAAGTACCAAAGGGACTGACATGAAAAACGATTTAAGTAAGCTTAAACTAATATGTTTATGAAGAAAAGAACAGGAAAGGTCGAGTGTATTATTTCCTACGAATTATTTGAAGCATAGAAGTTGATTGCAATTTATAAACATAGTTCACATTTACATGTTTGAAGAAGTCACTCAGAATACTTGCCTTGGTCGTTGACCTCGCCTGAAAGCCACAAAGCAGAACTTCTCATCTTCAAAACCACGTAAAGGCTTCCCCCCCTTGGACTTCTAAAAGACAGTTATGGGAAGGAGGAAATGTAAGAAACATCAACACAGCCCCTTGTCACAAACAGCCAGAAAGAATTTAACTCGTTACAGTACTCGAGAAAAAAATCGCCACACAACCCAAGATTAATGGTCATATGGATTGAGTGGATGCTCAGTGAAGAGGTCTATTGCTTCTCTAAACTTAATGCACTTCAAAAATTGTAAAGACAACTCTTAATCAAAAGGTTGTGGAGCAATCCTTTAACATACAAACATAATACAGCTCTTGATTAATTCTTGCAACCTATTGCAGTAGAGATGCAGCCAACAGTCAATATAAACTAATGTCAGTATCTCTATGACATACACATATCCTACAATTCCATAGTCAATTACTAAATTAATCAAAGACCTCCAAACATTTATGCTTCAATGTACTTTGCAGTTGTTTAAGACAGCTCATATAGTGAAAAGCAATGTCAAACAATCACCCAAGTGCTAAATAGGTGCCCAAAATCAGACTAACAGATTTTTAGTTTGGTAGAATTTTTTTACTTGCATAGACTGCCTCCCACAAGTCACAATAAAATGTGTAGAGAGAAGTAGTGGACATCTTGACAACTCAAAAGAGAAGTAGTAGACATCTTGATAACTCAAATAAGTGCCAAGGTTATGAAAGTAACAAGATGGGCCACATGCAAAACAATCTAACAGAGAGATCAGAAAAGGGTTTAACAGTAACCTTGTACACACGCTGTGATGTGGTCCTCTGCAAACGCTGAACAAAATGACAATACTTGCCAGTATTATCCAAAGGACAACGTCCATCATGAGCACACTGCATCAGGAACACTAATATTACAAAAAGTACATATGTAAATTATTATAGTCAGAACGGATGAGTAGGAACAAAAAAGTGATAAATAGTCAAACACACCGGAGCAACAACAAAGGCCCCACTCTTAAGAGTCATCAGATCCTTAGAAGTATCATCAATTGCACCCTTTGATTTGCGGCGTTTCTAAACATCAGAACGAAATATATTCAAAACTTTAAAGAAGAAAAGACAACTACGTATGAAAGAGGAGGATTCCAACACCATATCTGTTTGATTGAGAGTAACATTGTAGATATATCTTACCCTTTTTTCCATCCATAAAATATAGGACCGCATTTGCGATATGATGTTAAATCCATGTGGTGTTCCAGGTTCCACCAAAACCTGCCCAATATTCGGAATTTTCAGAATAGCCTAAAAGAAAAGTTTATTTCGTGAGAAGCAAATTCCCTAGTCCCAACATCCAGCTTCAGATAGAAGATAATTTCTTTGAAGCAAAGCCTTAAAGACTACACAGCAGTATAGTACAGAACCATCTTCTTTCTAGAACGTTCCTCATTAAAATAATTTTAATCCAAGGTAATTGGATTGAAACAAGTAGACCATAAAAGTGATACAAACAGGACCAGGAGATACAAACATTGGCAACACAATTCCATGTGCCATCAGCACCAAAGTATGCACATCCTGAGACATAAACATGTCCATGGGGTTGAAACTTACCAGAACATCTTGTGTAAGATCCCAAAGCTGGCGCACAATAGTGATTCTGTCCTGCTGTGATGGTATCTCTCCAAGCACAAAAGACTTCACCCAATAAAAACAAAGATCAAGCACTAATTAGCACAAACCAAGGCCACATAAAATAGTTCTCAGAGAAGTTGATGGGTATAGCATTACCAAGTCAAAAGAATGATGAAGCTCGTGGCCAAAAAAAAAAAAGTAATGCAAGAGAAGAACAAAACTTACAGCAATGACGAGGTCATGGTCCCTCTCAGATTTGTTAATATTCTTAGTTAGTGATTGAATACTATCATAGCTGTGAATCAGTGGCAGATTCTTTAGGTCTACAATAACCATAGCATCCAAATGTTAGAAGTTACTTACCATCAATGGCAAGGAAATGAAGTTCACTCCCTATTTCGGAAATATACCAACTGACCAATGATAGAAATGATCCAATGCCAACTAAGAAAACACATGGCACTAACAGTCAAGTTGTCTGAATACTTCAAAATGATGGAGTATCTAAGAAAAAGTTTAATATTTCAACACATATTTGAATCTATTTTATTTCTCTCCTCCAAACTGTGTCTGTGTGTATCCTTCCTAAATAAACAAAGTTCAAAACTTAGATTTCCAAACTATTCATTTGATAGATCCTGGAAACATGAACTTGAATCTCCTTAGCGGGAATGGGACCAAAACTACTGGGATGTCGCTACCGGACCTATATTTTCAAGGTCATATTTTGATTTTGGTATACTTTCTTTTAGACACGAAGTTGAATCGAGAATCAACCATATACAGCCAAAGATTACTTTATAACTAACACAAGGCATCTAAATCACTTGGATCATATTTTATAGGTTCAATACTTTCCCTTAAACATCAACTAAGAAATATCTCAAAGAGGCTCCTTTTCATCCAAACTTACTCTTTATGAGGCTCTGACCAGCACGTTGCATTGACTGGGATGGCTCTACTAAGTTAATTCTTTCCAAAGATCTTGGCCAGACCTCACGCACTGCCCTTTAGAAACAAGTGCCAATTTAGTATTTGCCCATCAGTAAAAAAAAAAAAAAACAATCAGAAACATAAACCCATATATCTACACTGCACAAGTAACCACATACAGTGGCAGAACCATGATTTCCTAAAAGGGGGTGCCAGAATTTTAAATATTCATTCAAGCATTGGAAAGAATTTAAAATGCAAGACTAAAAAATCAAAGGAAAAATATGAATGATTTGCTCCAAACTTCCCAAAAGTATACATAAAATTGACAGCAAAAGAAACTTTTGAAATATACTACGCAACCACCTACTAAAACAGAAATGGGTGTTCTTTCAAGTCACGAAAGTCAACTATGATTGCGTTTGCGCTGAACTTCAAGATAAAGACAAACTTATTGGTTAGAGACCCAAAACCAAAGCCCAATATAACTGCACTTCCCTATTAAAAATTTAAATTGAGTTTAGGCCAACATAGGCATGATCATAAATTAGCTTCTCACCACATAGCTGAACCAGTACCAGCACCAAAATCCAATACCCTTGTTGGAGAAAAACCAGGTAGCCTTCTACGAACCTAGAACCGAACCTCAGGTCAAATGAATTCAACCAGCTCAAAACCACGAATCAAACATACATACATATGGGAAAGTTACCACTACTACTATTACCTCACTGAGAACTCTATAGCAAGCAGAGTAGACAGCGGGCATTCGGGAGGCTACATAAGCGACGGTCTGGTCTTCTCTGTACTTGAGACCGATGTCGCCATAAGAGCTCTTGATCTTCCACCGTTTTGAGCTTTCCACTGACTTGAGAGGATCTTCAACGAGCTCTTTCGAAGTGGAGGCAGTGAGCATGAGATTCACATCCTTTATTTCGTTGAACGACTGGGTCAAGCTCAACACTTTCCTCCTCATATGAGTATCCTCTTGCTCTGTCCGGATAATCACTCACATGTTTATAATCCTGTATCTATCTATCTATCTATCTATCTATCTATCTGGACTTCTATAGTTTATGCAAACAGGCTAACAGCCCCTTTAGATTGAGCGATATGATAAGAAAAAGAAAATAAAGTATTAGAGTTTCTTGCTTAGTTACTAAAGCCAAATGTTTGGATTGAGTATTTTGGTGAGAAATATAAAAATGAAAATGCTTGATTGGCTCCTTCCCCTTTCTTATCACACCCTCCCTCACAATCCAAATGGGTTGTAAGCGTGACAGATTTCTCTTCTTTTTTTCTGAAATAAATAAATAACATTCAAAAAACCTCATTTCAGCAGCTTATATCCTCTCCGTCGTCTTTCCACCGGGGGGGGGGGGGGGGGGGGGGGGGTGGGAAAGACTTCAAATTCCCCTCAAAGTTTGTTACTTCACAAAATATCCGCATTTTATACGTATATGATGAGAGAGAGAGAGAGAGAGAGAGCCAGGGGACCTCGGAGATAACGTTTGATGGCACGACGGAGACGGACGTGGACGACGTGGCAACCTTCGGATTGTTTGGCGGCGGCGCGGAGAGCTTCGGCGGTGAACCTTGGGATGGTTTCAGATATCAGAGACGCCATTTTCGGATCAATCGAGCTTTTTACAGGGCTGGCTCTATGTTAATTGGGGTATAGGCCGGAGAAGAAGTGGGGTTATAGGGTTTTAGGAAATGGCGACAAAATTACCCAAGGAAATGCCAGTAGCAGCAGAGTGTTACTTGTAGTAATTTTTACTACAGTATAATTTTATTTTATAAAGCTGAAACTTATTTCAATATTTTTAAATTTTTGTAACTTTTTGTTTTATTTTTCGTTGTATTTTTTAGGTTAATTGTTCGTACGAATAGGAAAAATATAAAAATATGAATTGTTGTTGAAAAAATTCAAATAAGGCAGCATTTCAGATAAAAGTTAGTTGTTTGATATTTTTTTCGTCTTTAATAATTTTTTTTTCTTTTTTGTCATAATTTTTGTACTTTGTGGCCTCCTCTTGTCGAGACGAATGATTAATCTAAAAATTATGACGCGAATCTAACAAAAATTCAGAAAAGACGAACAAAACACACAAAATGAAAAAAAAAGATTAAGTTTACAAAGCCCCAAAGGTTGGTCAAATAGTCCTGCCTGAGACTTAAGCGTTTGTTTTATCCTACTAGGATCACAACACAAACGCAACCGGCCCTTATTGTAGAACTTCTTGATACCTCTCATAATATGAGCCACAAGCTCTAACATATCCTAAGGTTTTAGGTTCAATTTTTCTTGCCAACAATTCTTGAGGCCATCTTACTATACGCATAAGCGTGTGAAATGGCTATGGAATGGATTGTAAGAATTAACCCGAGGTGCACGTAAGCTGACCAGGAACACCGTGTATTACCCGAAAAAAAGAGCCAACTGAATTTTTTTGGGCCTGTTTTTTGTTGTGTGGTAGAAGAATTCAAAAGGAACTTCGGCCCAGTAGGTTTGGGAGCTCAGAACCTTGGACAGGGCATCAAAGGCCTTGTTCCTTTTTGTTATTCTCGTTTGGGTTTTGAGGCCCATGCTTTGTCTGTGGGAGGAAAATTTTGTCTTTGAATCAAATTAGGGAAAATGACGGCCAATGATGTGTTTTGATAAATAAAACCTGTCAATGATATTTTCAGCATTAACAATTGTTCTCAGCATGTCTTTAGCGGATATTAATTATCAAAACACGTCTTGGGCTGTCATTTTCCCATCAAATTAACCCACGTGCTCCGCACTCGTGTTATAGGTCGTGTCAATTCTTTCGAGCTTTATTCTTGTTTCGGGCATGATACTTAGGCCCGTTTCAGAACACTTTCTTAAAAAATAAGTACTTATTTCACATTTTCAAACTTAAAAATAATGTAAATGAAAAATAATTTTTAAATTTTTTTTGCATCGTATTAAAGATCTCAATGAGATCTATCAAACAAAATCCATATAGATAGGAAAATTATTTGCGTAAGCATATGATTTTTGAGCTTGAAATTGTTTTCTTAAAAATTATCCTTCAAGAAACTCGCCTATCGTTTTTAACTTTATCGAAAATCACTTTAGGGTAGGTCATGAAAATTTGAGATTAGAGTGCAAATTACGAATACCTTTGAAGACTCACAAGTTATTGAGATAAGGTAATCTTTACGATTAGTCTCGGTGAGAATCTTGAATTTTTGGACTATCCTCAGCCTTAAATATCTTGTTGAAAAGTATATATGGTCTATATTGATCAAGAAGAAATTTCTAAACTCTTCACACCATTCGAATCACATAGTTGAATCAGGACACGTAAAAATGATCACATCAAGTCCGTGATTGATGCGTAAGACTCTTTATATGGGCCAGTGACACAAGGCATAGCATATTCGTTCTTTGTTTTTGATAACTCAGGTATCTGAGTTAGCTTACGGCTACCTTGATTGATTAACCAATTCCACCGTCCATTTGCAGTGATCCCAATCAAAGCTAAGGCAAATTCTTTGGCATCCCAGGGCTAATGATAACTTTTGCTAATTCAAATGATAAAAAGAAGAAAGAGACTAGAGCTAGCCCACTTGAGAAGAAGAAAAACCCCACTTGAAAAGTCGTGTAATCCAATGCAGAAAACAGATAATGGTGGAGAACACGACGTAATTTCATGGGGTTGCAATTGGAGCACTTGTAGTGAACTTTTGGGTTGTATAGATAGGGCTCCCCAAGACGGAGGGGCTAGCTTTGTCGACTTGTTGCCCTCTAAAGATTTTAACACTTCTTCCATTGATGGAAAACAGGGCCCTTTTCTCCCTTTCTTCCTTCTGCTTTTTCATCAATTTTGAGGATAGAAGTACCCCATACATGCATTGACCTCATACGTCTTAGCCTGTATGCAAGGTGTTAAGATTGGCATGGGAGTTTTAAATCCAAAGTTACAATCCCCACCACCGCGGGATAGTGCACCTATACGTCCTCATCAATGCTGTTTTTTGATCAGATGAGTGAGAGCTAGCTATCAAGACTTTGAACTATTTGAACACATGCTCTATGAAATGGTTCACGCATGTTTGTTGCCAAGGGCAACATGATCAAGTAGATAAGGAATAAAGTATCGAGTTTCATTATGCTCTTAAAACCCATGGTATCGATATTCCGAGATCGCATGAATGTGTGTGTGTTTGTTCTTCGAGTCGTTGCATGTAGCGCTATTCTATACATTAACAAGATCAATTCTTATTTAAGAGTTCAGTTTTCTACTTCGGCCCTGTTCTGTTAAGGTTCTAATTTTGTAAGTACTTATTTATCATTTTATGAGATAGATCATTCTCTCATAATACATCACTTTTAATTAAAAAAATAAATAAATACTTATTTTAGTTAGTAGAACACACCCTTCATCTAATAGTACTTGTGATTTGCAGGTAATTGCAGAATGCAGACATTGGAATCTCAATCTGCATCAATCATAAGGCGACTTTTGTCTCATTGCCGAAAGCAAGTACTTTGGTTTTTCTCACCATACGTTGTAGTGTTGTGGGTTTCGTGACCACAAAGGGCTTCGATATTTTTCATCAGCTTGAATTGTTGTTTCATGACAATTGGGCTAGATGTCCAGGTCCGACGCCATATCTATAAACTATCAATACCCGATCAACATAATATGTGGAATGTTCGATATTCTTGACAAGCTCTAAAAATGAGTAGCTCCAATCATCAAAGTAGGCCCGAAAAAGACCCTTAAATGGGATGAACGTACATGAGCTTATATAAAGTTCCTCCGATCACACGAGTCACTATTAAAATTACTTGCAAGGTTTAGATTTACAGCACTGGATCAACTATTAATTACGAGTAAATTGCTAGCAATGCAGAAGAATATCCCCCTATCCCCAAGTCTGAAAATTGAAGCACAGGCATAGATGCAGAATACCACATTGCATGTGGTTTGCTTATGTTAATTTTTTTTTTTTACCACCCGATAAATGTCTAGCCTACTCCTAAAGAGATGAGGAAGAGGTATTGTTAAGAGGCATACGGGAGGAGTAAGCCTAAAAAGCATCAACCACGACACCAAACACTCGCGCACTCCTAACGAGATTCGAAACCTCATCTTCCGTGCAGGAGTGGTGAGAAAGTATTGTTGAGTTACAGGCCCGTTGGATACTTGTGTTAAATTACTTATATCTTAATTTTAAAACTCTATTCCTAACAAAAGGAGAAAAATGAAATTGCTCCATGATTTTCCTCGAAAGCATATGCTCACCCTCTCCTGGCGCACATTAGTAGGGCCCACGTCATCACCCAAAAGATACTCCCAAAAAATCTCCAACACCCACATGGTAGTGAACCAACCCCCCATGTTGTTGATCTCCACTATTAATTCGACCCATTGGAAATAATAAACCTATAAATTTCTGACAATAGAAAACCAATAAAGCACCGGTATAGAAATAGATGCCTCAAATACCATTCGACTCAAGCATCAGGTTACAAGAAAGAAATTTCTGACGAATCTTCTAATCTCGGCATAAATAGCCTAGACTATACCGAAAAGAAGATCAATCGAGCTACGCATAAACTGGCTCATACATCTCTTACCGTCGATTCGTCGAACAAAAAACAAAGAATTTTCATCTTTTAATATACATTCACACACTTATTATTGTCAGTCTATTACTGAATGTAGAATTTTCCTTTTTGTAAAACGGGCTAGTATTTCTAATACGATTTTTGGTACTCACACACACAAAAAGAGAAACATATACCACCTTTTATCCCCTGTTCACACTTCTAAATTAGCAAATATCTTCACTTGTTTTTCTCTACTACTGTAAGTTTATATATGTATGGTATGTATGTGGTTTACAATTTATCAAAAACTGCTCTCGCATCGCCGGAAACCATGATCTCTGATGCGGACCACAGCCTAGCGGCTTCGTTTCGGCTCAAGCCCAATTTTGATGGCGAAGTTTCATTGCAATCCGCGAAGTACTTTCCAGTCACATCTGCAAGCCTTGGATGAGTCGCGACGTAGCAAGTTGTCGCAGCAGCCTTAAAAAAAAATTTCAATTGATCAAAAAACAATTTCATATAATATATACAGATATATGTAATGTAGATAGATAAATCATACGTGTGTTTTTTTTTTAGTCTGAATGATTGATGAAACAGTTGGTGTAATAAATTGGAAAGAAAAGCTACCTGTGGAATTGTCTTCAATAGCTTGGAAGCCAAGAGGAATACGAGATCTGTAATGAGGCCTTCGCGTTCCCGGGTGAGTCGAGTTCTCACTATACCTGGATGTACGCTATTCACCGTAATGTTTGCCTTCGTTTCCTGCAACATGGCCAAGGTGACTCCAACATTTGCGGACAATGAAACTTAGAAGAAAGCAAAACCATAAATAAATTTCACTATCAGATCAACCCTTAGAGTTTATTCATTCACCAAGAAAAATTTTGTAGACAAAACAACTAATTAGTTCAAATTTTACCATTCGTTATTAAACCCATATGTAATACTTTTATTATTAGTAAGCATTTTTTTTTTTTGTTTTTTAATTCAAATTTTGATGGTTCCGGTTTCTCTCGAGGAGAACAAATAAGTGATGTCATTTATTTATTAAAAGATGAAACGATAACTACTAGAAACTTTTCTTCTTTAATGGCTTTTGTCTTTTTTGCCACTAAAGGGAAGTTTTTATCGAGCTCGAGATCGAAACTAAGGATTTGTCCGTTAAATGTTCGCATGTATTCAAATCATTTTTTTTCTCGTCGTACATCCAAGAAATAAAGTTTCTTTTTTTGCTAAAAAATAACCTAAATGAAAATTTTCGGCGAAAATTTTGCATTTTTTAAACATCAAAATAAAAAACACACAGCCTTAAATTTACCTTGAGTATCTGAGCGAGTTCCTTGGTGTGCAAAACGTTAGCGAGCTTCGAGATAGCATATGCGCGTGTCGCATCATAAATACTGCCAAACCCCGAGACAACATTTTCAGAACAGAGGACCATTTCGCAAATTTCCAAAACTTATCCGTACGAGAGAATTTTCTCCCACTCACCTCCTATCTGTAGTTATCCGCTCCAGAGAACGAATTAAGTCGCCGGAAAACCAGCCGTGAATGCTCGACGACACGTTCACTATCCGTCCTTGTATGCCGGAGGCATTCGCGGTTTCGATCATTTTCTTCAGTAACAGCTTCGTCAATAGAAAGTGACCTGAATTTTCCAACAGAAAAGTCTAAGAACACAACTTTATAACATAGTTCTGCTTAGAGCTGTTTGATGTATGCGATTCATATGCATCCAACGGCTCTGAATAATGTCCTTAGGATTGCTATTTTACATTTGAAAGGGAATGTTACCTAAATAATTCGTCGCGAATGTCATCTCTACTCCGTCCTCGGAGATTGAGTGCTCGTGTGTGAACTTCCCGGCATTGTTTCTGAAAATCAATAGGACAAGAATATTAACCTACACATGATACGTGCACAAGTATAGGAAATTAACAACATCGGTCACAGAGCAACAATAATGGGATATTAAAAGAAATGCAACGAGAATCAGTGGTAGCGGTTGTGAATTTCTGGAAATTATTTTTGAGAAAAGAAAGAAACGCTTTTAGCAGATCTAATCAATCATAGACCACAGTGAACGACTATAAGTTGTAGCGGCCGTGAATTGATTCGTGAATCACAAACTACCTTCTAGTAGGTAACGTGTGAACCAGTTGATAAACATGCGATTTTCCAATCTCGTCGACATATTTTTGTCAACGGTATTGAAAAACGCAAAATTGATAAGTATCGATCGATTCATTATATTGATTGATTGGAGATATATAGAGTTTAGGAGTTACGCACATGAGGAGATTGAGAGGCAAATTGAGGGACTCGAACTGTGCGACGAAGCTCCGAACTGAATTTAGAGAACTGAGATCAAGAGCCATAACGATGATCTCCGATTCAGGAAATTCCGATACTATCCGAGCCTTGGCGTCCTCTGCAGCCTTGAGGCTACGAGCTGGAAGGACAAGCCGCGCACCGCGCTTGGCTAAAACTCGAGCAGTCTCAGCTCCGATCCCTGACGTGGCGCCTGTTGGACCACACGATCAAGAAAGCAACGTTAAGAATACTGAAGTCAGTCCAAGTATAACGTGTGTTCGGAAAAGATTATCCATACATATTGTCAGTCTTTTCAACTCTATATTTTTCAGTTTTTTTTTTCCAAATTTAGATTAATTATTACTATTAATCTTGACAATGAAATTTAAAAAGTATAAAATTATAAAAAATTAAAAGCTCAAAAAGTTTTAAAAAAAAAATACAAAAAATATGTTGTGATTCAGTGTTTCTAGTTTTGATTTGCATCTAATTTTTTTGAATTCCGGTCAGTTTTTAATAGCGGTAGCGGACTGTGTATTGGTAGTGGTATAGGTGTAGCTACAGTGAGAGTATCGAATGATATGTAGTGAAAACCGGATGTAGTACTTGTGGCGGCCGTAACATGTGAAGCAGGCAAAATATCATACATAAAGCGATACGTAGTTGGAACCGGCCGATACAAATGTGAATTTTTGATAGCACCAATATAGCGAGGTTTAACAGTACCAGAGGTCTAACGCTACGTAGCGGTCGATTTTTAAAACATTGATTTCGGTGTTTATTTTCATACTTTTTCTATTACTATAGGACGAATAATTAATCGCAAAAAGCTGTTTGACAGAAAAACTAAATGAAAAGTCTCGAAATATTAGTTATATGCGCCCATTGTCTTTAAAACATTTAATATTATCCAAATACAACCTAATTGCTTCCCTTAATTTGTTACTAGTTCTTAAATCATCCAAGAAAATTTTAACGTCGTACATTGATAACAACTTTGTCGCGTAATATTCGTCAATTGTTATGGTAAAACATAATTCTTCTCACCCAAATCTTTTACAAAAAATTTATAAATCGAGATATACAAAATGAATGATTCTAATGATCGAACAAAATTATCATGTGTGTGTGTCAGTATGAAAAATCATGCTATGAATCACATGAGAGAATCTTTAGATTCAACAAGTGTATGATAATGGAGTGATGATATATGGAGACTAAAAGGATGGCGTCGGAGGCTAGTAGGGGCCGTCGTTCCCTTCACGATTTAAAAAAAAATACTATTATTACATTGAAAGAAAAAAACATTATCAAAATATATAATCTTGCTCCGGCTCCAAAAATATAGCTCGTCCTCCTACGCGAAAATTTTGGGTCATTGTAGTTAGAAAGAGATGAAGATGATATGATAGTGCAAGAAGAGGAAAAAAAACCTGTTTTTTCGACATACCAGTAATGATGGCGGTGACGGAGCGTAGATCGGGGGAGGTCTCCGTGACTTGCTCGGCGGTGGACTTGGAGCCGTACCCGCTCGCGCCGGCCGACCCGACCAGGTACTTGATGGTCTCGAGCATTTTCGGCTACTGTGAATTATTCTACTTCTTCGTCGTCTCTCTGCTCTGTTATCTCCTTTTCCTTCGAAAACTTTTTGTACTTTTTCCTCTTTTCAATCGCAGAGTTTTGTTTCTATCTCCCCGATTTGGCCTCTGAGAGTGTGGGTACTTTCGATGGAAACCCAAGTACGTAAATACGCAGTTACTATTATGCACTTTGCAGTAACGGAGACAGAGAGGGAAAGTAAATGCGTAGCAGCGTAGGGGTGGCTTTTGCCAGGCTTGGCACCGTTTGCATTTACTCCTACTCTTTTAGAGGGGAGAGAGAGAGAGAGAGAGAGAGAGAGATCTGGGCTAGTTTGGGGTGGTTATGGTTAGGAGCTAACGAGAAAGAGAGGGATGGAGGAAGGGAAAGTTTTATAATGGTAATGGTCCTTCCAATCTCGAGGTTTGGCCAAGTGGGTACGAGAAAGTAATCCAAAGGCATGCTTTTTTTGAGGGTCGCAAGTTCGAATCGTACGACGGACAAACATTTTGAGCCTAGGGCCATTGGAAATTTGCTCGGTAGTTAATTTCAAAGCCCCGAGATGAGTCGGATGCACGCAAGCTGGTCCAGATATCTGGCTATAAAAAAAATGGTAATGGCCCTTCTAAGTAGGGTTAGTGTTAGGGAATCAATGGATTAAGATAAGATGATGGAGATTATATCTTTGTCATTGATTGGTTGGGATTATTTAAGTTTTGCAGGACTGGCTTTATTGTTGTTTAGTATCCGGTCCAAACCGTCATTAATTAAGGAATATTTATTGATGAAACTTTTATAATTAAGATTGAGTTTGTGGATTTTGAAGAGGATTGTGATTGGGTTATAAATACTATGGGAAATATGGAGGAAAGTGGAAATTAAATCAAGAGGATATCATAACCAGTGAAAGAAATTAAGGCCGGGCTTAAATTAAGCGAAGTATCTTTCCTTTTGCCTCTTTTAAATTTATGTTACATTCGCAATAAATAATTTCAGTTTAATAGTTGTTTCGACAAGATGAATCGAAAAATTAAAATTTGATCACAACTTAAAAGTTTCACGAAGGATGAAAACAATTCGATAATAGAGTTTGGGTTTATCTTTCTCAAACACTTTCCAATTATGTTGTGTATTTTTATATTTTCTTGATTTTTCCTGTCGAGCCGAATGATTTATACTACTAAATATTTAATGAATTGTTAAGGTCATTGAGCAACAAAAATATATATTGTCTTTAAAAATAATTAATTTAGTCCATATTGTTCCTTGAATTTAATTGTTTTGTTTGCCAATTATTCTTTTTTTATTGGTCAATTCGTCCACATATCTATGAAAGTCTTTTAGAAAACAAACTAATGTTATTTTTGTTTAGTTACAAAAGCGAGTAAAAAGCAAAGTATTCGGCAAAAATCAATGGTTATTTATTTTCTCATAAAGATTGAATATCTACAATAGGTTTCAAATTCGAAAATTCATAGTTGCTATATACTCAAATATTGTTAGTGGTTTGAAATTAATTAGTGGTTTTGATTAAAAAAAAATGAACTCTCTAGTTTCATTTTATTTCTAATCATAATTGTCATTTTCTAATTACTGTCATCGAGACTAGTTATTCAAAACAAATTGATGCAAAACTTCAATATCAATATATATATCTCAAGAAAACAAAAGTAAATTTAAAAATAGAGTAATTGAATACTGGAGTAGTAAATTTAATCTAAACCCTGCCCGAAATTAGTTAAGCGATTATTTAAACTGATTACCGATCCAAAAAAGATTATTTGAATTGATCCACACGTGAGGATTCCGAATTTGCAGAAAAGCGGTCAATCCAACGTGTTGTGTCCTCGAATCTCATCACGTCGTACGTGGGATTGGGATAGTGTGAAAAACAAACGTTGCTGTTGCTGGTCAATCATTCCCCGGTAACCACCCCCGGACCTCATTTCTAATTTCTTCATTGTTATGAGACCACTGGTATTTTTCTGATTTTTTTTTTATAACCGGATGTTCGGGCCAGTTTATACTCACCTCGATTAATTCCAGGATCTTGAAGATAACGACCGGATATAACCCGCAGTGACCTCAAAATTTGAAATGTTTGGCCTCCTTGAGAATAAAACCAATGATTTTTCCGAAAACTTATCCCTTCCAGATGGTTCATTTGTCCAACGTCCCAACAATGTACGTAATGGTTATTGATTGATTATCCCATGCGATGGTTATATTCTTGAACAGATTTCACCGAGCCCTAGGGGCATGTTGCGTGTCAAGAATTAATCATCGCTCGGACCGACCGGCCGGCCTGCTCAGCTGAGGATATACTACTCGATCGATCGACAGAACGAATTGTGGGTCGGCGTGGCACAGTTCTGTTCCTGACTTCCTGGTTTATGGCATAATGGGGGGAAGTTACCACTCCCTACGACCTCTTACTCTTCGGTTATCTACAAGCTCGTGGGAGCACAACTCTCTTGCACTTTAAAGAAACCGCTCCAGTACTCACTCACGATCTAGGTCCACGACTTCAAAGGTGGCGTTCGTTCAAACTTCAAAGGATGCCTATAAATACGAGCATATATAATAGACATACACAGGTACGAACTCTGTTTCATTTCAATACAGAACTTTCACCTATCATCACCACTTCTAACTTGATCGTTGGAGGAGGGTTCACTACTAAAAACACGTACCCCCATTCATTGGGCTTGTTTTGCAGGAACCCTGGGAGGAGCTCGGAGTGACCTTCCATTTTCTCATCAACACCATGTATGTTTCTATCTAAATCCCATCAAAATTATTTCAGTGGAGAGACTGATCTCTTGTGAAACATGGTTGTGCGTAAGTCGACAGCCACATCATATCAAACGTTTCATAATTTTATCAACTTCTTTAACTTGAACTTTTAGCAAATGTGAGTGTTCAGGTTAATTTGTGAGAAACTCATCAAATTCCAAGACTCTTGAATTTAACAATTGGATTTATCTCCGGTGTCTACGGGAGCTACGTACTTTGCTGATAGAGAAAGTTGAACTTGTGAGCTGAAGAAAATAAACTCCTTACTTGCTGTTATGCGTCGACCGACCAACTCTTGGTATAACCAACTATAGTGCAATAATGAATGAATGCATGCCCGGGCCGGCCATTACATATTGTTCAGCAAACAAGACCATCAGTATCTAATGCTTAAAAGAAACTTGAAGTGGTCATGCCAATATAGGCTGTTAATTAAGTCATTAATATCTTTGAAAATGCAAAAATGGTCTCAGTTGGCGCCAACCAGTCCAGCGGTCCAGCCACATAAAATTTTGCACTAACTTTAATTGAGATCCCTCGCAAGTGAACAGTGAGATTGGTCCCTCAGAATTAATCGATATACACACAAGCTGACCCGGACACTTGAAACACGTCTGCTAATAATTATAGTAAGATATATTGACTAACACTAGTCTATTAATATTGCAAGATTACTTTTTCATTGCCAAATACAAATGGAAGGCCATGAATTTTGTAATAACAGGTGCACATGGTGGTAGATTTTGACTTCAACTTAAGATTCCTACCTCCCGGAATGCTCGGTGCTCCGTGAGCCCCCCATACCCTTATTACAATTTGAACCATCCATCATTCTTATTAGTTTCAATTAAAAAGAAGAAGTACGTACCATCATTCTTATTTCTTAATTCGCCACCTAAACTCTATTTTATAAGTAACATACGATCTTCCATCATTTGATCTAATGAATCGAGTTGCTAAGTAGACTCACTCCATTTCCAAAAATTTTGTCCCTTGTCTCTTTTTCGAATTTCCATTAATTCATGTTCGGTTCTTCTTTTTTCCCTTTTGGTTTCTCTCGTCAAGATGAATTTGAAATTCAAATATATTAATTGGCCAAAATCTAGAAAGAGTTTCCCAAATTATAAGAGTAGCGAGCGTATCGATCGGAAGGGAATTTGGAGATCTTGTAGTGCAGCCTACACTATAGGGGTTGTAGGGCGGCCAATTCGGCCGTCAATTTTGGCTTCGACGGTTCGAATTTAATCTGAGCTCCTATTGATTCGAGCCGTCCATTGCTTGGATTAAAATCATAACCGTCCATAACCCAAATGGACAACCAGATCGGCCGCTCTACAGCCTTGTAGAGCAGCCCGCTTTCGAAGCATCCATGCTTCATAGGCAGCATGGACTCTTAAGATTTGGTAACTTAATTCAGTTTGATTATCCGATTTTCTATAGTCTATCACCAATTTGGTACTGTGCATCTGTTGCTAGCCGACTCCGTTTGACCAAGTGTGTGATTGTGCATCTGGTCGTGCCTTGCCACTTGCTCATTTTAATACCAAAAATGGGTACCTGTTGGTGCCATTTAGAATACTAGCAGCCTTCAATGATTGCCACACTTTTTTCTGTGGGTACCCCGAATCTAGCAGGGTCCCTCCTACTTAGAATTAGGTTTAGAGCATATCCAATTTCTCTGCCTGAGTTAGCTTTTTTTGGTTAGATTAGGCTAATCATCTCACCACCTCTTCTTTTTTTTTTTTTTTGCTTTTTTAAATAATCAGGTGATCGAGCTAGCAGCATACGACTAACCTTGGAGCCACGAAATTAACGGCTGGGCAAACTTCTAGTAACCCCAAGATTTCTTTTTATGGACGGTGAGATTCAAATCTCTTACTTGCTGTCTTACTTCTACTTGACCAACCTGGTGAGTTATTTATCTAACCTCCTCCTTGGCTTCATTTATATCTTCCTAGTGTTATGGGTTGTGATAACCAATCATTAGTTGGAGGTTTTTTTTTTTCTCTTCCTTTGAATGAATATGGTTGTCAACTTCACCTTATCATACTATGGATGTACTGAATCTTTACAAAAAGGAGTTGCATTAAAAAATTACACTCCACCAAAAGAAAAGAAAAGAAAATGACACATATATGTATGGATGGAGAATTAAGAACTATATTTTGACAGGGAATGATCCTATAGATTCCAAATTTCTCCAATACAAAAAGATTGGTTTATTGATGGATCTAAGTTTCAGCAATTTGGTATCTGTATGTAGTTGATACCTGATGGCTCATCTCTCTTGTTTATGTGCAATGGCTATTATTGAGAGTTTTAATTTGGCCATTTCATATACTAACTTGCATGAATAAACAAACATATTTCAGTACTGCTAATCTCCTCCACATTAGGCTTTTTGGTGGAAGTGTGCATTTATCTATCTGATTAAAAGGATCTGTACATTACCCACCATCAACTAATTAGACCTAAAGATAATATATGGTGGGTCTTATGGGATGTCATACTTCCACAAATCTAGAATATGGGTTTGAGAGTACTGGGTTCGGATCCTCTCCGATCTAAGTTTTGGACGGGATGGTCCAAATCTGGACCTTACATTGGTATAATCAATGGTTTGAATTTGCTCCGATACTCTTACCGGAGCAAGTCCGAATTATTAATTGCAACAATGGATGATCCAGATTCGGACTGTCTCCTCCGGTCTAAATTAACAACATGAGAGGATCCAATTCTTTGAGATTAAGCTTATGTGCAACACATTTGTGCATTTTCTTTATTTATTGGTTAACCTTTTGCAAGTTCTTTAATTAGTTCTGATGTTGACAAAAACAGAATTAAGTAACAGGCAACTAACTCCACCGGCTTTGCAAATGATTGTGTGATCATTGTCCAAAAAATCAGTGCTGACTCCAGAGCAAATCAAGAATTGGTGTCACCATCTTCAACCTAATCTGTACTAAAAAATTTGCAATCTTCTGGAATCTTGTAGTTCTATCCCAATCCTCCATTGTTGGGGCCTGGGGGTCTATACCTACTAAGGTTTATGTTCTCACCATTATTCTAAGTACAGTTGAGGGTGCACAATCTGGCTCTCATCAGTTACTCCAATTTCGTGAGGACGAACAATCTAGCTCTTCGTCGGTTGAAATCGTGTGAGGCTTGTAGAATCAACACTTGTTTTGGTATGAACGAGATAATTCTTCTGTGGGACTCACACTGTCACGCATTTTCCACTAATTCGAGAGAGGTAACAAGGGTGAACGATATCATTCTTGGTTGTAATTTTGTAGTTCCAGACTAAGATAATGGATTTGCACAAAAGCTAAAACAAGGAATACAATTTTTGTTTTTTAGTGAAACATATGATAGAACATGGGGCTAAGCGATATGCCGTAGTTCCGCTTTAGGTCTTTTCGGGTGTTTGGGCTGTGTCCCATTTGATCTTCATTGTGTTATCTGGGCTTTGAGGCCTTTTAGGTGTTGGGCTTAGGCCCTTGGGTTTTTCTTCTTGGTTGGCGTCTTGCCAATCAAAATTTGGGTCTTGAATAGGCACTCGTTGCTTTCCTCCATGTCCTTTTAGTCTTTGTGATCTTTCAAAGATTAATAAAATTTCTTTTTGCCGTTCAAATAAAAAAAAGTGTTATGCCCGTAGTAGTGGGATGTAAAAATACATGCGTAGGGGAGCGTTCTGCCTTAGAGGAGAGCACCAGTGTGAGCGGTGGTGGTGGTGGACGAAGCGGAAGTGAGAATGTCGGTTTGAGTAACGCAAACATCGGTGAGAATCCAATCCTCCGAGTAAAAGGTCATGCTATCAAAATGGAATAGATTTGAATTCATTTGAATGTCATTTATACTTGTCACAATCAGAAATCAGAATGCAATGCTTTCCAACTTTTGGCCAATGACCAGAAACCTGGTAAGGAATTGATGGCTTTCTCAAGATGTTAAAAGAAAATTCTTCAATTCATTTCCTTGCTCAATAGCAATATAAAGAAAATCTAAGAATTTCTTTGCTCACTAGCAATCTATCTTCAGGTCTTTAGGCCATCCGAATTCCTCCAAGAATGCCAAAACAACTCCGTTTGACCACCCGAATCCCATCTGCAATATTATAGAAAACCAGAAACAGAATTGTATTAGCTAAGCAAATCGAGAAGCCGTTTTCTTTGAACACGAACGAACCTTCCAATTCCATGCAATTGGAGGTAAAATTGACATGAATCTCTAAATGTATACGATGTTCAAGAAAATTGTACCATACGCGAATGATATGTATCTTACGATTTGGTATTTTTATAAGTGAAACTGATATTTCTAATGCTTCAATAGACATGTTTGCGATACATTTGTCACCATGATACCTAAAATTTGCTAACGTTGCGATGCACGATACATGATACCTAAAATTTGCTACTATTATACCATATCATATGCTAGTTGAAAACGTGAAAGTATTTTTTCCAATACAATGAACAAAATAAGAAAGATGATACATGAAACGTATCCCGTTTTGAGAACCTTGACTATGACAAAAACGAACTTGTTTCCACAAAAAAGCTTAAAAGTAAAATGGGGGGAAAATGCAATCTCTATATTCCAAATATGATTTGGTTGAGCCGGCCGTATATAATCCGTGTGTTACTGTTATCAACCAAAAAACGTCATTTATAAGTTATAAGCCAGTTTGAGATTAATACTCCGACAAAATTTCCTAGTTTTTTAGGTATGACTTGCCTAGTATAATCCTTACCTGTGCAACGTACTCGCCACCTCCTCCCAATTCTCCACACTTTTCGACATCGTATTTTTCTATCATAGCATTCGTTTTCTTGTAAGCGACATAGTTGGTTCTGATCCACTTCACAGCAATGTCTTCTGCCATGGACTTTGCTTCCTCTGATCCAGAACTTACCAAACCTTCAACAATGAGATGCTGAAGTGGGGCCCAACCGTTTGGAAAGTCCCTATATGAAACATTTCAAAACACAATAGAAATGTGTTATCAGTGAAATCGCGTCTAAGCTTTATGAAGTACATGATCTTTTCAGGGTACTTTGAACATGCTTACCATTGTTGTCCAGAGTTCGTTAAAGAAGTTGCAATCCCAGCAGCACGGATCAGCCCTGACCTTTGAAGACTTTGTCTAACTTTCTCCACCAATTCGAGATCTTCACATATTGAGACAACAAACGTGTTCTTAGTGTACCTCCTCAAGATTAGAAACTATGTTCAATAGATATACTATACTCCATGGTATAGGATTGCCCCATTGTGACCTAGTGGTCACGGGTTTGAGTCACTGATACAGCCTTTCCGCTTGCGGGGATAAGGTTGCATATAACCAACCCTTTCCCAGAGACACTGAAGTATTAGGAGCTTCGTGTATTGGGTGGCTCTATTTTAATGGTATAGGGTTGGTAAAAAGGTACTGATTGGTAGTTTCAGTTCAGCTCGTTAACAAGTAAATAGTAAGACAAGCTGATGTTGAGCCTTTTCAAGTGATTACATGAAAGAGCCCATCAAGAAATCTCAGATGAGGCATCACAAACCTGAGTTGACTGACTCAATCGAAAGAGGAATGAAGTTTAAGGCAAATATGTTCCGATTCTGGTTTGAGGCCACCCAGTTGTAATTGTCCTAAAAGCATAAAAATAAACAGAAATCACAGCAATGAAGAAGCTTGTTCTAAGGATGCGATCATAGATCTCACTCGCAGAAACTACCTTGCACGTAGTTTTATCGCTGATCCAGTAATCTAACCATTGTCCCATCTCTTCGTTCCAAAAGACAGAGTTCATTGCCTGTTTTCTTGCTTCGGCCGCTTCAAGAAAATGTGCAGCAGTAATCTTATCTCCAGTAACATTTGCCAAGAAAGCTATGTTAAGTTCCATCTGGAACAATACGGAAAACAATCACGTTAGTATACAATATACATATTGTTCATTTATGAAGATATTTATATAGATTGTTTGAATTTGGTCTTATGAATTTGACCTTTAGAGGTGTTCTGTGCTAAACCTGGAGTATGTATGCATTTAAATCCACAGGGATGATTGAGGTTGTAGCCAATGTTGTGAGATCGGAAGCATTCCTGCAAAGCAACAGAAAGCCAATCTCAGAATTAAGCTACCAAGCTTCCTAAAGTCCAAAGTGAAAAAACCACCTCATCCATCTTGAGCTGAAATCCCATCCAGTTTCTGCACCTGAAGCCAATTCCCGGTAAAGATGCTGTTTTTCAGAAGCATTTGATAGCACGGAAGCAGTTTCCATGTCCTGAGACGAGTGTTACAAGTTTTCGAGCTAAGAACTCCATTATGTCTTTATAAACGATGCATATGACACCAAAAGAAAAACTTATTCCCAATGTTTACTGAGCCCTTTGCCCAGTTTTTTTTTCCGAGTAGAGGGTCTTTTGGTCCTCATTCAATCCTATGAACTTTATAGAAGAGCTCAACTCGGGGTAGAGCCCCTTCGACCATTCACATTGTTTTTGGAGTAAAAGTAGCATCCGAAGGCACCCCTTTGGGTGCTTCTAGTTTATTACACGGTTTTATGCTTGTTAGAAAAATGAGATTCAGGCTGGAGAGCATATACAATAGTTGAAGATTCTGGCCTGGGTTTATTCCACATTGCATAGTACCGGCTTAAAGTGCGATTGCATCCTTCAGCATCAAGAATTGTCACGCTATGAAATCCTGAAATAATCCAAGTGAATGGCCATTGAACCAGATTGACATACGAAGTCTTAAGATCCGTAGGAAGGAGACAAGTGACAAACCAACTGAGATGATCAAGAATAAACAGATACGGTAGAGAGACAAGACTTCCAGTTCACCTGAATTCCAAAACTGGTGTTCTTTCAACAAGGCGGGGAGAGACGTTTTGGCGAAGCCCATATCGCTGGTCCTGCTGTAAATCTCGTATACCATTGCACTCAAGAGTGGAGGTTGGCTGCAAAGTCCCGTGAGACTTGTAGTTAACGGAAAAAATACGACAGTAAAGGTAAGAAAAACAGGATGCACTCCTAAAACAACATTCGTATTTGATTTTTTCATGGATTACAACGCCTGTTACGGAAAAGCTACTCATATAGCTTACTTACATTAAGTGGAGTGCAACAGTCTCTATTACCTCTTTTTATTCACTTCAAATTGATGGCCGGTTGATTTTGATCATAAAGAACAAGGATAAAGGGCTGATAAATCCTCGAGAAATTTAATTTCTCAAAACTCATAACGACATTTTGGAAACCAACAAGGTTAATAGTTCGTAGTGACAAGGTTAACGAGTTCATCAGGTTCAACCGACATGAACAGCATCATGCCTTGTACATGACATGAACAGCATCATGCCTTGTACATGAAGAAAGATTGCGGTTCTAGAAATAACCAGATGATTTTGACAGCGAATTAAATGAAAAAAGAGAGAAAGAAAGATGTAAGCTTGGTAGTTAATTTATCCACAAGATAATTTCGATATGAAACTGCATCATCTAGGCATCTAAAAATATAGATACCGAGAAACAGTATTTAGAACTAATTACTTGATACGAATTCTTTAAATAAAAAAAAAGAAATTGCAAACTTAGTCGTTTATCAACAAGAGGAAGCAAACAGAGATTAGGGATATATTAGTTAAATGTTGAAAAAGGACTTACCTCCTATTAGTGTAGTATTTCCTTGCGCCGTTAAGAACAAATCCAAATTCATCTACCAGCGAAATGAGATTACTCACTATCCCCTTGGCAGTATCGTACATTTTACTTACTAACAAGCCCCTGCATGAAAAATCAATTGGTTCCACGAGAAATATGCCCGAGAAGTAACTTTAAAACATGCATGTCCACGGTTGCATTATCTACCTATTGCCTTGTTAAGAGACTAACACTGGTTTTGCAGCACATTTCAGTCCAAGTCGCACAAAAACATCAGTGAAAGAAACCTGGGAAGTAGATTTCTTTTTGAACATGGCAAATTTCATTCAAAGCCGGATGGCATTACATTACAAGCGTTTTCATCACATAATACAGGAATGAACAAAAACCACCAATCACCTAGACACGAGCACATGCACATTGTAGGCTCAAAGGGCACATAGTGCAAAGCAGACCGAAAATGAGTTTGGATGCAGCCCAGTGACAGATGTGGCAGCAGAGGATCCTTAAGGAAATCTAGCTCAAACCATAGGAGAAAAGCCAAAATGAAACTGAATACCCACCAACAAAGAGGTGAGAAAGTTCGGCGAAGGAAGAACCTCCACGTTGGAGGAGAACGGAGAAGTGAACGGAGAAGTTCACCTAGAATGTCCTCTATTTGGTGGTTGAGAAACTAGAGGAAGAGAAACTGAAAGAAAATTAAAATTAATAAGCATATATTGTCAATTGTTATTATCTCTACGAGTCTTTCCTTATTTTGCATCATGATTCTTATACTCCCAAGCAGGTCTTCAGTAATTTCAAATCATATAGTTCTGGAATGGACCCGGCTTCTCTACAGTCCAGTTGCAGAGAGGTCTCTGCCGTTACATCTCAATCGTTCATCTTTGCATGCAACGGTCCCGATTTTGAAAAAAAAACTCTTCCTTCGAATAGTCTTTCTAAAACCGGACTATTAAAAACAATTATGAAAGCCAAGATCACACAAACGGCTCTCTGCAGTTCAACACAAGACTGCAGAGACGTTCTTTTGGAATTCTCTCTCATAACTCACCAAACTATAGTATGGTCAAATCTTTCCAACTCATCATGGTTTCAATTGGCCCCTATTCCATCAAGTCCGTCATTACTAGATGACAAAACATCAGTCATAACAACTCAATTCGGTCATTTACATTCACATGGCCGGACCCAAGTTGGTGAACTTTTCCCCTAAACCAAACACAGAAGTCCTTTTCAAATTTCCACAAGCGAACCAGTAAACAAAGAAAAGCTGAAAGAAACTCATGGAAATAAATAAAAGCAAGCAAGCTACCACTTCATAGTGCAGAACTCTTGTTTGGTCCCACACAGAAAAACAAGCTCTCTGTTTAGTTCAGAATTTTGAAACACAAGCTTTAAGCAAAAATAGTCCTCGAGAATTTAAGAACGCTTTCCGGGTTTTTTTTTTTTTTTTTCTGGATTCGATTTTTCATCAACCAAACTATTCATCTTAAGCCCAAGCAAACCAAACCGAATCTTAAGTCTCAATCAACTGGGGTTGGCTACATGAATTTGTTGTCTCTAGTGAATTCTGTCAAGGGCATTGTACTTTTTTTTTTTTTGATCCGCAAGGGCATTGTACTTCGCGGTATACAAGAAACCTACGGCCTTAAGTCAATTTTTGTTGTTGTCTATCTATTTCCTTAGTGCTACTATCTACCGTAACGATATCACTCATTCAAACTACCTCATCGACCGATCCACCATAGACATATCAAAACAATCTCGATTCTATTTGTTCTCATCTTAATTTTCTTGCATACCAAACATAAAAATTCAGAAACTAACCTTATTACCCAATAAGAATCCCAGTAATAAACCTCTCTAAACCTTGACCCAGGAACCACAACAGGCTTAGACAGGGGAAGCAGAGTATGCAACTCCGGATGCTCGAAAACTCCTTCATCCACCCTCCTGCTCAAATTCTTCCACAGCTTGTGCACTTCCAACGCCCACTCCCTCCTCATGGGAAAAAAAAATGAACGGCATTTGATTTTGAGAACGCACTTCAGAATAAATTCTGTTCGATCGTGTGATTATCGATGTTCGATCGATGTTAGCTTTTTGTCAAGATGTTCATGTTCGTTTTGGGTTTCAAAACTCAATCCTTCTCTCTACACACTGTCTCTAATAAGTTTTTTCTCCAATTATTAGTTTCGTTACTCTATCTCTTTCTATTCATTACCCTCAAAACCTCTCAAAAAAACTAAACCGAACAAACTCAAGCAGACCGGATTAATTTTGGGTGAATATATTATGAGAGAATATATATAAAAAGGCATAGTAATTTATAGGAGAGTGGATATGTAGATGCTTGGTTTGTTTTGGGTGGATATAAAATAAAGAAAGGACGTGGCATTTTCAAATTAAGAAGGCGGATATGAAAGTAAATATAATAATACCATCTCTCTCTGTCCTTATTATATCTACCTACGGGATATTTAGATCTAGGTGACAAACACTAGATATAAGTACTTTAGATACACTATCCGGGGTGATAACATATCCGCTTCTTATATTCCGTCGGCAAACAAGCCGAGGTCTCTCCAACATAGGCCGCTTTATCGTTATAATACCTCACATAGGCCGGTTTTATTTGACAAATGAAATAGTACTATAATCTTTAGAATATGTCATTTTATTAGGCCAATAGTGAAGAGATTAATAGTAATACTAGTATATCATGTGAATTTCTAACTCCATATCTAGTGGAATCATAGTATTTAAAATAAGGATATATTTGACCGGACGGTAGCAATTTTGACCAAACACTTGACATATGCTTTTCTTCTCTGAATGCATAGTGCGGGTGGCGGCCGGGTCTAGGCTTCTGCTAATAATAATACAGTAGGAATTACAGTATTCATTGAGTTCCTGCCGGGAAGGTGTTGATTTTCCTTAACAACCTGAGCGCTACGTACGCTGATGGTGACGACAGAAAACGGCCTCTGACGGTCAAATTAGTCTCCGTTTCACTAAGAACTTTTTTCGCTTTTTTGATTTTGTTGAGAATGATGAAATCAACTCCAAATGATTGTGTCACATGTAAATTGACTTTGTTACTTTTCACTATTTCTAATGATGAATATATACAAGAGACTATTGATCATATCCCTACGTCTATGCCTATCATATCCCTACAATTATGCCTATCATATCATTCAATCACAAGATATGATTAGGCTCCATAGCCGATATGGAAACAAAATATTTTACATGAGACACAATCATTTGGAGTTGATTTCACCATTCTCAACATTCCCCCTCAATTTGCAGTGTATATTCATGACACTCAACTTGCCAAGTAAATGATGAAATTGTGACGTATCAAGAGCCTTGGTAAAAAGATCTGCTGGTTGTTGGAGTGTAGGCACATGAGCTGTCTGAATAATGCCAGCTTGGAGCTTCTCATGGACTAAGTGACAGTCTATCTCTATATGCTTTGTCCGTTCATGGAAAATAGGATTCGAAGCAATATGAAGAGCTGCTTTGTTGTCACAGTACAGCTTGGCTGGTTCTAGGTGTTCTACATTCAAATCTTCTAACACATATTTCAACCAAGTTATCTCACAGCAAGTTGGAGCCATAGACCTATACTCCGCTTCAGCTGAGGAACAAGAAACGGTCACTTGCTTCTTTGTTTTGCAAGATATGGGTGATTGACCAAGTAATATGCAGTAGCTAGTGATCGACCGGCGAGTATCTCGACATCGGGCCCAGTCGGCATCACAAAAGGCATTTAGCTCAAGAGAACTGCTGGTTGGCAAAAGAATTCCTTGGCCAAATGTTTGCTTAATGTATCTCAACACTCGATGGGCAACATCTAAGTGTGGAATGAGTGGTTTGTCCATAAATTGACTCAGCACATGTACCAAATATACCAAATCTGGACATGTGATGGTCAGGTAAATTAAGCGTCCAACAAGTATGAGGTATGAAGAAGGATCCGGTACAAGTGCTCCATCATGCTCATTAAGCTTCAAGTTTCGTTCCATTGGGAACCCAACTGGTTTGGCACCAAGGAATCCTACGTCTCCAACGATCTCAAGTGCATATTTTCTTTGAGACAAGAAAAGTCCTTTCTTTGAACGGGCAACTTCTATGCCCAAGAAATATTTCAAGCATCCAAGATCCTTAAGCTTGAAGCGATCACTTAAGAACTTCTTAAGTTATTGAATCTGCCCCAAGTCATTTCTTGCCAGGATGACATCATCGATATATACCAGAATAACAGTGAAGCTACATCCGTTGGAGTGGACAAATAAGGAATAATTTGCCTTAGATTGCTTGTATCCAACATCACTAATAGCTAAAGGGAGCTTAAAAAACCATTGCTGTGATGCCTATTTTAGCCCATACAAGGATTTGTTGAGCTTGCACACTTTTGTCTCCCCCTTTCCTCCAAAGCCTGGAGGAAGATCCATGTAAACATCCTCTACAAGGTCCCCGTGTAAAAATGCATTATTGACATCGAGTTGGTGGAGATGCCAACCTTGAATGGCTGCAATAGCAAGTAAGACATGCACAGTCACTAATTTGGCAACAGGAGCAAATGTTTCTTTATAGTCAAGACCCTCTGTTTGATGGCAGCTTTTAGCGACTAATCGGGCTTTGTATCTCTCCACTGAACCATCTGGCTTGTATTTTATCTTGTAAACCCATTTGCAACCAATGAATTTTTTGCCAAATGGGAGTGGTGTTAGTGTCCATGCATGTTTGGTTGGTTTCAAGAGCATCTATCTCAACTCGCATAGCAATTCTCCATTTCGGATCTTGAAGGGCCAACCTGCAGGTAAGACTTGGTTCTGCTTCAAGAGAGATGGAAGTTGTGAAAGCACGGTAAGTGGCAGATAAATGATCATAAGAAAGAGAGTTACTCAAAGGATACGGAGTTCTAAAGGAAGTTACCATTGCTGAGTCTGATGATTGAGTTGTTCAAGACGGGAGCCAGCATCCAAGATGGAAGTCTCGCAAATAATCAGGAGGTTTAGTTGTTCAACTGGATTTGTGAGTGATTTCTTGTGGTTCCATTTGGTCCAATTCGGGAGAACTTGCATTGGGAGGGACTGGCGTAAGATTGGACCTAGGAGTTGGTAAATCTGGAATTGCGTTTGGTGGGCTTACAGAAGGATTTGACTGAGGTAGATTGGGAGGAGAACTTATTGGTGGAGTGACGTGGAGACCCCCATCCGGAGTGTCTAATGGGCAAGGCAAGACAGGAGAACTAGATGACTCAACAGAACTCAAAAATGGAAAATGATCCTCATGGAAGATGACGTCATGAGAGGTGAGAATTTTGTGATTGCCAATATCATATAATCGATACCCTTTTTGCCCATAAGGATAACCAAGAAAAATACATTGTGTGGCAGGAGCATCAAACTTGGAAGGCTTTTGTGCATGTGTGGATGCAAAAAACAAACATCCAAAGACTCTCAAATGACCATAAGATGGTTTGACATTAAACAGCATCTCATATAGTGTCTTTCCAGACAAAATCGGTGTTGGAATTCTATTAATTAAATAAGTAGCAGTAAGGAGGGCATCTCCCCAAAAATGTTTGGGTAAGTTCGCTTGAAACAAAAGAGCACATGCTACATTAAGAAGATGACGGCGTTTTCTCTCTGCTACTCCATTTTGCTAGGGAATGGAAATACAACTAGATTGATGGATGATACCCTTTTTTGAGTAATAAGTTGTCATGTCAAATTCTTGCCCACTGTCACTCTGACTGGTCCTAACTTTGGATGAGATTGGGTTTCAACGAGTTGGACAATAATTCTAAAGGCTACTCCACCTATTGTCAATTGATTTTAGGTTGGAACCCTCTAAGAAATCTACCATGGTATCAGAGCTAGGTCTTGGGTGGCCACACCTCTCGTGGGAAAGTCTTTGTCATCTTTGTTGCTCGAGTTAGTCAGTCAGCTCCACGTGCATCCGGACTGCACGTGAGGGGGAGTGTTAGACTTGTCTCACATCGCTCATCTAAGTCACCCAAGTTTGGTTAATAAATTCTAGAGGCTACTCCACATATTGTCAATTGGTTTTAGTTTGGAACCTTCTAAGAAATCTAACAGAGTTTGTCCTTATTTGAATTTTTTTTGCATTTGTTCGTTTTGCGCCAAATTATTGACTTTTTGATGCTTTGTTCTCTTCACAACTTAAAAAGCATCTCAATCCAAACATAGCATGATTCGTCGCAAAAGTAAAAAAAAAAAATTTACATTTACTCAATTATTTTGAAAATGACCACTTTTAAGTATACTTTTTTCACGTTATTTACTTTTTCTACTTAAAAGTGGTTATTGTTCAAAATATTTGGGTAAAAGTAAAAGAAAAAATATTTACTACTATTCGTCTCGTTGAGACGAATCAAAAGGTCAAAAAAATTTGGTGCAAAATGAGTAAACGCGAAAAAAATTCAAATAAGGACAAAACAACACTTTTTCCAAAATTGCTAATGGAACTATTCTTTAGTTTCCTCTGAAATATAACTAATGAAACAGTAGTTAATTAAATTGTCTTGCACTGGTCTTAGTAGTTTTCACATGTGCTTGTTTCATTTCTTCTGCGGGTATTTATTGGCAAGTCACCTTGAGGCTCGTTACCATCTATTTAACCGTGATCTAGAGCCACATTGTTGTTGTTTTTTTGCTGAGATCCTTGCTTACGGTGAATATCATATCCGGGGAATACCATATTCATGATCTATATATCTGGGTGACAAACACCAGATATAAATATTTCGGATATACTATCTGATAGTAGACTTTTTGCTAATGATGGAAATTATACTACTATTACTCATTGAGTTCTTGCTGGGAAGACGTTAATTTCCCTTTAACAACCTGAGTTCTATGCCCATGCATGATGCATGGTGATGACCGAAAATGGCCTCTGACGGTCAAATTAGTTAGTTTCCCCTGAAATATAACTAACTATATAATTGCTTATTGGCAAGTCACCTTGAGGCTCGTTACCTCTATTTAACCGTGATCTATCGTTGTGACGTTGTCGTCTTCTTTTTACTGAGATCCTTGCGTACGCTCGATCTTGAACATGCCTTGAGGCCACCCGCCAACCGTAGTATTTTTCTATAAGCTGATGTGACAGATAACATATTAGGTTGGGGTGGCTTCAATCCTTCTCAGCCGCGTAATTCTTCTCGGAATGACGATTCACCAGGACGAGAGATACACACTACTCGGCTTGCCGGCTTAATTACCACATGCATGACCAGATTCAGGGAATAAGAGAGTAGAGTGACTCAACCGAGTCAGGTGATTTGATTAAGATTGCTGTTAGAACATGTGTAAAATGTTTTTCATATCAGATAAATAGAAAAATGATAGGACTATAATATACAATTGGATGACTCGATACTTATAAGATTTAGCCTTTTAAGTGGATATGAGTCATTCAATGTATATTAAGCTCAAGTGATGTGGTAGACTGTCTGCTGTTACGCACATACAAATAATTGGTCATTAAACACGCAGTGGCGGGTCGATGCATCAGACAAACTCTCAACAATTGCTTATTTTGTCAGACAAAAGATTATGCTGAGCACATATATTACTAGTAGTATGACTTACATTTGTGTGGAAGAATTCAACATGAGTAATACAAAAGCAGATTTGACAATCTTTTGTGGACGAAGTGAATTTGTCTAGTCTTGGCGAATTCAACATAATACAAAAGCAGATTTGACAATCTTTTGTGGACGAAGTGAATTTGTCTAGTCTTGGTGAATTCAACATAATACAAAAGCACATTTGACAATCTTTTGTGAATTTATCTTGTCTTCGATTAAGCCAGCATAATTAGCAAATGACCGGAGATTTGGCACAACAGCATGTTTAAGATTGTACATTTTTTTCTTTTGATCGGCAAAAAAAAAAATTTATTCAAAAATCTTGATAAAGAGTACATCAAGATGGGGGAGGGAGAAAAAGAAAATAATGTTGGGACAGAGCCCAAACACACCAGAACGGGCCAGGTCTCAAAAAATAAAACCCTAAAAATATATGGGCTTGGCCCACACCTCAAAAGGCTCAGCCCAAACAAACTTGGGCCAAGCCCAGAAAGAGCCAAAACCTACCCTACGGTAGCAATTTTCTTAGCTCAATCGGTCATGTACCAGTACTTAGGTGCTTAGAGATTCTGGGCTCGAGCTTATAGAATCGATACCCCGTGTAGTAATCTAACTTCAAAAAAACGGCTTCATAAGTGCTTAAAGCATGATGTGTAATGCCTGTATGAAACCGTGCACGGTGTTTTGTGTTTTCTAATAACGCCTGCACCCGGCGTACGTTTTTGTGTTTCCCGTTTCCTTCCTGTTCCTTCACAAAGCTGAGTCGTCAACAGAGAGAGAGAGAGAGAGAGAGAGGACTTCCCGAACACACTTTGAACGAATAAACATGGGAAACACAATGAAGGCTTCGAGGACTTCCCGAACACACTTTGAACGAATAAACATGGGAAACAATGAAGGCTTCACGGATCTCTCCCAAGTTAATCTCCACATGTAAGCCTCTCCACACAAGTAATTATCGCGTGGTCTGGGGCCCCGCCAAGAGCACCGCCATCATGTGGTGTGTAGAGCCCAAACACCTCTCAACACGATACATTTTCTTAGGGGCCATGCATTTAGCAGCAAACTCCACAAAAATACGTGGTGTTGAGAGGCGTTGAGTGACCACGTGACGTGCTTCAAGAGACTATCCTATAATTTTTCTCTCGATCCCAAAAGTTTTATTTCACTTACTTCTGGGGTGTTTACTTTTTATAGAAATTGCATAGCTGAATATCCGAATCTATGCATTCATGTCTTTGTCCATAGCATTAACAAAATAAACTAGAGACACATTTACTAAACTCCGTTATAATTTATCAAATCCGACTCAATAATTCTTGGAGCTCGGCTCAAACTCGGATCGCTAGCCTTAGAGACACTATAAAGAACTCGACCTCAACTCAATTAAAAACCGATTCAAATTGTTAAATTTAACTTGAACACATTTTCCAATAGGGAAAGTGTTTTTTTCACTCTATTTTTCGTCTTTATCCATATTTATTTACTATTTCACCCTTTTTTTCAATACATTTTTCACATATTGAAAGGCAACATTGTAAATTTGTGTGGATAAAGACAAAAACTAAAAGAATTTCCCTTCTAGAATGGTCCGTTCCGGAACCTTAAATAAGTAATTATTTTTTAAGAAGGCAATTTCAAGTTCAAAAATAATGTGTTTACGCAAATAATTTTCCTACTAATATGGATATTGTTTGAAAGATCCCATCAAGATCTTTTATACGGTGCAAAAAAAATTAAAAAATTATTTTTCATTTATATTATTTTTGAGTTTGAAAATGTGAAATAAACTGCTTATTTTTTAAGAAGGTTTCTGAAACGGGCCAAGTTTTTGAACCCAACTCAACTTAAACAACTCACTAGCTGGTCCGCTCAGCCCCTTTCCAGCCACCATACAACCAGAATGATTAATAAGCAGTGGAAGCCAGTGTTATCAGTGGCTTTTTTCAGTGCATTTAAGGAGTTTTGAATTGGAAGCTTGCCTCCCTCAGGCTTCAGCCTTTTGAGCAGGAGAGAGAGAGAGAGAGAGAGAGATGCCAGAAGATAATGGGGACATGTATATTAAACGCACATTTGACTGAAATAAGGTGGTCTAAGTGTCAGGTATGACCTCTGTTAGAAAGAAAAACGAGAACAAAATGTCTAGCAGTAGCAACATAACTCCGGACACGTCGTCATTTGGAGGACCGTCCGATATACGCAAGCACGTGCATCAAATGACTTTGGACGTAATTGTATCTGTGTTTTAAAATTGTGGTCCCAGCTCCTTGCACTTCTGGTTTTTAAAGAGATGCCAGCGGCTCAGTGGAGCCCTTTGTCCTTCGTCTTTCTGGCAATATAAATCCTGTCAAGTACAGGAGGAAACAAAACTGGAAAGCCAGGATTAAGGGACAGGGCTATGGCAGAAGACCCAACACTTGGAAGGAGTAGATTAAACCAGTCCCCCCAACCCCTCAACTCACTGCCAATTAAAAGCCTGAGACACATCTCTACTCCTAACAACTCTACTTAAATTAGCACTTCAACATAAGCCTTATTGGATTAGTTGGCTCAAGTTGAGCACTTAAATAGTGACATACTGTCTATCAGGGTTTTAAGTCGGGAGAAACCCAACGGTATCGGTAAGACGATCACATATTGGCCGGTATGGGACCGTATCGGCGATACGTAAGTAAATAAAGGTGTCAAAGGTTCCAAATCTTGTTACCTAACGGCCGATACAATATATAATGGCTTTTCTGTAAAAACCTGATGTTTATATTCTTGGGTGGGTTTGAGCCTGAACAGCCCCCTCTTCTCTATCCTTGATATCAAAAACAATAATAACAGTATGGGATAGGATCTTCACTGGTTCCTAAAAGGGACTAGACGGTCCCACTTTTATCGGACCCACTTCAATGATCATTTTTAGGGACTAGACAGTCGTGATGAGCACGCTGATCTAGAATTGATCAACAAATTTATAGTGAGATAAATGAGTTTCAATTCTTTGTTACCATCTACTTATTTTCCATATATATATATATATATATATATATATATATATATATATGAAAAATTACTGAATTAATGATATCGATAAAAGTAATTTTTTGGATAATTTATGTCCTCGACGGAGCCAAGATCCGGGGCTCCGTGCTGCGCGGCCGCCAGCACGGCCTTGCCAGCATTGGTCCGACGATCGGAGACGTCCACTGCGTAGAGCTCGTCGAATATTACAAGTTTATCAAAAATCAACTCGATTAAATATCTTTAAGTGCCTCATAGGAGTACATATGACATGGAAAATATGAATTCAGTGGTTCTGATCCAATGTTTCATATCCATTAGGATTCATTTTTTTTCAAGTTATATGTATTCTAATGAGGCACTTAACGATATTTGGTTAAGTTGATTTTTGGTACACTTGTAGTACTCAACGAGCTCTACACAATGGACGTCTCCGATCGTCGGACTGATGCCTGCAAGGCCGCGCCGGCGGCCGCGCAGCACCGGATCCGGCCAAACCATTGCAATGGTTCCGAAAGGGATTCACAAAAGAATTGATGAAACGGGACCCATCTACTGTTTTAGTCAATAGAAAGCTGAGTAGGCAAGATAGGACTCCTAGATTATAGTACCCTCCGAAAGAGGCTTCAAAAATAAAGGGCTAGCTCTCTATAAATTGACTAAAATTGAGGGAAACAGCTCAAAGGAGTTTTGTTGCAGAGGAGAGAGAGAGAGAGAGAGAGAAGTAATAAGTGCATTATATATCCATGGAAGTCTCTGGTGGTTCTTCTGATCAGCAAAGGAGAGGTGGAGGGAAGGTGCCTGGGAGTGGGACTCTGAAGGAGAAAAGAGCAAGGTTTTACATAATCCGGAGATGTGTATGCATGCTGGTTTGTTGGAGGAAGAAGGATGCAGATTAGCTGCAGATACTAGCTAGCAATGCTCTGGTAAAACCAACCATTCTGCAAGTTTTGTTGTTTCAAATGTATATTACTATTCATTTGTATCAAAACAGTGATATGGTTTTCTGTGTGCGTGCGTGCGTGCGTGTGTGTGTGTGTGTGTGAGAGAGAGAGTAGCAGGAACAACTGCAGAATTTTCTCTACTTCATTACATATTTTAAAAACAAATCAGCAGTCTGTGTCTACATAGTAGTATTTCATTTCTGCACTTATCACAAACTCAGCAGGAAACAAAATCAACCGAAAGGTTCATCCGAGTTTGAACCCAGTTCCGGATTCAAAAATGTTCTTTTTGTCAAACAAATGAAGAGATCTTGATCCAGAAGAAAAGAGAGAATGGCATGGTGAATGCATTTCTCTAGATACCAGTCAAGTCCTAAGTTTGCAATGCAATTAGAAAGTCAGTACTGCTAAAATTTTGTGTCCCAAAAGATGCACTCCCACTCTTATTTTTCCTTAATTTCGTATTTGAGGACATTTTAAGTTCCTAAGAATATGTAGATCAAACTATCAAAGAAGTGAAACAGTTTGCTACGACAGCTTTGTTTCTTTGTTTTCATACCAGAGAGCTTTATGTGGTAGTCCTATATCAAAGAAGCTAAAAACTGTACAACATTGAAGTACCAATGGTCATTTAGCGCTCCTTTAGAACGGGAGGTCGAGGATTTGACTCCTATGGACATGAGTTTGGCCCTCGTAGTAATCTAACGAACACTAACATACTAATATCCTATCGTCTGGCAAATAAAAAAGTACCAGAGCATTTTGTCAAGAGTCGTAGGACAATCCTCGTATAGATACGTACTTATGGCTATCCCAGCAGTTGCCCACAAAACACGGGTAGATAAGGTCACACTCCTGCCCTGCACAGCAGCTATGTTATCTCCATGCCCAAACACCAGATGATAAAAGAACATGGTCTGTATTGGACCACAAATGAAAAAACCAAAAGGAAATCCCCTTGTCCCATTTATCATTCATCCAATAATGTCCACAAATATGATGTCGAAAAAAAAAATCATGTTCATAAATAACTTGGGGGCTAACAATTAACCCCGATCAAGAAAGAAAAAAACCCGGGGTAACAGATAACATGTCCTTTGGATTGCATCAAAAAGCCTACATAATCATCTCCTATATGGTAAACATATCACTTGAGCCATAAACCTAGACTATCACGATGGAAAAGCTCCACAACCCGTTGTTTACTAAGGGCAACAATCCAGCAAAACTAAACTGCGATTTGGCTTAGGAATGCTGAAGTAGTTTCTTGTAATCCTGGAATGTTCCATTGAAAGGTGACACCTTGCCGTCAGTGACTGCCCACAGCTGTTCCACACTGCCCGATATCAGATGTTCATCGTGACTCACCTGCAAGTTGAAACCCAAATGCGTGAAGTTAACCCAAAAAAGTTCTACACGAGATCAAATACGGTGTTGTTGCAACTGGAAATTGAGGGGAAGAGAGGCAAAATACCATCAGCACGCCTCCTTGGAACAGGACAAGACCCTGAATTAATGCCTCCACAGCATCCAAATCCTGCATTTTAAGAATATCACTATGTATATTGCAGTGGTGGCTGCAGGGGAAAGTGAGAGAGGAAAAAAAACCCGCAAGATTTTGCATTTGCAAGTTCATGATGCTTCTATCTTGTTGCATAGCTTAAAAAGCATAAAAAGGGGTCCAGCGAACCCTAGTAGTTAAGCCTTTTGCACTAGTTTAAAGGGTAACAGCCGAGATAATTGAATCCAGAAATAAAATGCCAAGTTCCTGAGCATCCAGAATATGGATGAGCACTTGAGCAGTATAATCCCACAAACCACATGGGAACAAAGGATCTCTATACCCTCCTCCATCATACATGAGCGACATACACTCAAAAGCAAAATATGAAGCACATGAAAACACAATAGGAAAACTTACAAGATGATTCGATGGCTCATCAAGCAGTAAAATGTGAGGTTTTTTGAAAGTTATCTTTGCAAATGCAACTCTGCTTTTCTGACCACCTGAAACAGTATCCGGAGCCATTTACAACATTTGCAAAAAAAAAAATTTCAGCGATTAAGGTTAGACACTATAGGTCACAGCACGGGTTCACCATGATTAAGATAAAAAGAGTGTGGCACAGTAGTTTCTCAGTGTCATCATCCAAATTACAGTATGGCTTTACATTCAATCAACTAAATAAAATGTGGAACACCAGTCTTCACTTCCAAGTCCAATGAAGGTTTTATTGAGGGAAATGATATCTGCAACCCAAAAATTCAAAATAAAGGAAAAGGTTAAAGAAAGATACCAGACAAGGTGTACATTGGCTGTAGAGCAAGATTTCCAGTTATACCAAATGAACCCAAGTGACCTCGAAGCTTTTGTTCAGGCACTCCCTGCAAGAGGGGGGATAAACGAAGAAAGTTATATAAGATAATAAGACAAATTGTTGAAAAATCCAGCTCTAAAAACTTTTGTTCATGTCTGCAAATGCATTTATAAGATAATGTAAGTGCGAATCAAGATATCCCTGGTGTTTGAACATCTGATTTGTAGACTTGTTACTTTGTGCTTGGACCACTATTCAGCGAGTCACCTGACTCATCCTATCATGATTGCATTCCAGAGTTGCAGATCGGATATCATCACAAAACTAGCGTTCCTCTCTACGAACTTCAAAGATAGTGATACAGCTAAGATAGCGGCTTATCTTCATTGACTTGATTTACAGTGGCAGACACAAGAGGCACAGAACGAAACTCAATCCAACTATAGGATTGGTAAGCCTGGGGAAAAAGTTAACCAAGTGACGGACTATTACCATGTGTACACACCTTATAAGGAATCCTCTCCAAATTATGGGTATTACTTTTAATCGAAACATTCTACGATAATATTCGAATGTGGCGGGCTGTCACATTTGTTCATGCCGGGGGTTGGTGTACAAAAAAACAATTTGTTAAGTAATCGAAAAAGTTTTTAGCCTGAAGAATAAAGTAGAACAGACCAGCTGATTTTCAACAAGGTTATAGCTCCAAAGATGAGGTGAAAGTCATCTTGAATTTTTGGGCTATCTTAGCTAAATTTGCAATATTATACCTCGGCAAATGAACCAACCGCAATACGGAGATTAAGGAAAAAATCAGAGAGGAAGATACTTCGAAGACTAAAATAAATTAAGAACTTACTGGGAAGTTGCGCATCATATATAGAAGAGGATTTGAAGATAAGTCTAACCCGTCAACATGATGCTGACTGAACACAGCAATGCGAACCTATAAAAAGAACAACATTAGTGCCAGAAAAGTAAGGTAGGTGAAGCTACGCAAAGTTTGGAACTGGAAGTATGTGAAACTTTCAGCAGTCATAGTCATCTCCACAAAATAATAATAGTAATAAGACGAAGAAGAAAGAAAGAAAAACTGGGAAAGGTATCACACAAGTCCACAGAGCAATGATTTATGAATATGTCCAATGAGGACATAAAAGAACTTGGATGAAGCTAATAGAAGATTGAAAGTTTATTCAGGAACTTTAATTTACTCAGGAAGCTGGTTTTGTTTGGGATGTTATTTCTCATTCTTTGTCGAAATTACCCTTAACTTCATTCCCTCTCAATAGGTCCACAAGAGAGCACTTGATGATCTGAGAATCGAGCATTGATTTGGACTTGCAATCCCCGTGTCTCTCTTTCCTTCTACCTCTGCATTCTTACTATAAGGCATTACCATAGTTCGACCAGATTGGTATATTGTCCAAGGTCCGTGGCTGTGTATTTTTAGCGAATATCTCTGACTCTGTTTAGCTGTCGTTGATGGTAGCGTCATTTATTTATAATGAAGTAAAAATGGTATAAAAAAAACAAAAAAAAAACAAAACAAAAAAAAAAACCAGCTTTCCGTATAGCTCATTGTTCAATGGTGGCAAGAAAGCAAGTACCTTAGCCGAGCGGAAAACTGTCCCTGAGCTTGGTTGAAGGTCCCCAGCAATTAGCTTGAGTATAGTTGATTTTCCAATGCCATTTGGGCCAACCACTGAAATACAATTATGCTGTGTTGGAATCACAAAATTAACAAGAGAAATGAAATTACTCGCACATGTTCCCTTTTCCATGGATAGCTAAAAAAGGGGATATAATTTCCTTCTCATTTTCCCAACCACGCCAAAAAAGGAAAATTAGCCTCTTCCATTTCAGTTATTATTTCATGTTTTCCATTTCATTTCCTTTTACTCTGGAAATGTGACATTCAAGCATAGAAATAGAAATATAGAATAAAACAAGCAGTCTAAAATTGATATTGAATAGAAAGGGAGAACCCATCATTGGTGACCTCTTTTTTGAAATTGTGTATACTTTTACTATTCCATTAATGCCTCTCTCCCAAATCAATTAATGCACGCTTGTAAATTGGCATGGACGGTTACACTGGGGGAAAAAATAATTGATTAAAAATTATCTTATCATAGCCACTAGCCTTCTATGCACAACAATCCTAAAAATGTGCACACACAGTCTTTGCCAACCTTCTAGTTGATACTGAAATAAGCATTGTCAATTATCATCTATATCAATGTCTAGAAATTAAAAGAAGATTCTGTCTAAACACTAACATATCTTATCGTTAATACCGAAGAGTTCTCATTTATCATTTATCCCAATTATCATCTATATTCACTTTCTATCTTCCCCAAAAGACAGAAGTCTAACGTCTAGAAAAATCTCAAGGATATGATTACGCATAAACAGTAACTTAACCTGCAGTTATCTATAAAATGCCCTTGTAATGGTGTTGAATATTGAATGATAAGGAAACTGCCGACAAATAGATAAATGAGTAACAAATAGGTTGAAAAAGCAGAATTATTAACTATAAATTCTGAATAAGCTTGGAAAGAATCCAAATTAACCACCCAGCAATTTATGCAACGTACAGGAAGCAGGAAATGTCACCAATAAAGAGAATGATTCTTACTTGCTACGCGGCTGTCAAGATCAATCCCAAAATTTAAGTTCTTAAACAATAGTGGCCCCCCAGGATAACCAAAAGATGCATCGCTGCAATCACATTTTCAAACATCGACACCAATAAGCAGGTGTTCCACACACAGAGGGATAACATCAGTCAAGTAGAAAATAAAATCTACCATCACTAGTAAATTTTAAGTGGATGCATGACTTCATAAATATTTGACACTTGAAAAGCCAGAATAGAGACAACAATCACTTACATAAAAAACCAAAAAGTACGACTTGTAAGTAGTAATCACAGACCTGAAACTTATAATTGGTGGACCTGGTCTGTCATCTGGACTAGGGAACTCAAACTTGTAGCTGCATGTCAAAAGGCCAAAGTACTATAAGCAAAAACAGCTAAAACGGGAAATGTGAACTAAAACACATCCCCTATTAAAATCCCAGAAATTTGACTATTAAGAATGCAACAAACCACACACACACACACACAGAGAGAGAGAGAGAGAGAGAGAGAGAGAGAGAGAGATCTTTCAGGAAGAAATTCTTACTCAGGGTCATTAATAACTTCGTCCACACGCCCTATCCGCTCCAATGCCTGATGGATTCAAGGAAAAAAAAGAGGTAATAAGATAGATTATAGACCACATGAGCAACAAGAGAACCAAAGAAGATTAATAAATTAATCAAATAATGTTTCGCTCCTTTACCAGACGTGAGAACATCTTTTTCTTACTCATGATACATAAAACTTACCCACACCCACAGGCCACAACTAGGCCAAACTAAGTCCAAACCACACACTACCTCCAAAAGAGTACAACTCTTGGAGGAGTTATGAAGCTCACAAGGCCATCCAAAATGTAGAGAGTGGGTTCAAATTACTTTGCCTCTAGTGCAGTTGTGTCTCTTTCTATTCATGATAGATACTACGACAATCTGACAGATATATATTGAAATAGGTAAATCTTATAGAGATAGAAATTTAAATGAACTGAATTTTCAATTCATTTGCTAATTTCATCACCTTATATTAATAACTTGCTACAACCATAACCAATTCAAGGGAAAACTAGCCATATTACAGTTGGCGTCATTTGTACGCATCATTGCTCAAATTGTACCAACAAAAACATAAGAAATCACAGCTGAAAAAAGGGGTCCAACCAGCCAACAAAATGACATTTGACGTAATGGTAAAAAGTACCTTAATTCTTGATTGGACAAGAGATGCACGCTTTGCATTGTAGCGAAACTTATCAATGAAGGACTGCAGCATAAAAATAAACAAAAACAATACAATGTGCATATTAGAAAGTGTAGTTTTATAGCTCAAAACCACAACAAATATTTCACACTTCGTCAGTTATTTGTCACATCTGAGACACCAATTGTCATGAATAACAGGCATGTTACATCCGCAACAAACAGAACTTATTATTTCCACCAGTTGCAGAAAGCAACAGCTTTTTACACAAAGAAACGTGCAGTATCCATATCACTTGAGGATCCGTCACATATCGTATTACCTTCTTCAAAACTCATCACCATACCACCATCCTCTCAAAAAATGATTAATTAACAAACAACACACAACAACTACAACGCACGCACGCGCGCGCACGCACACAATGCCCATCTCTAAGGTGGCCCCAATCCCGTGGGGTCAGACGTTGGACTGCTTTGCTGATGGCCATCGGTGATAATTGTACCAAACTGCACAATTATATCCACAATTGCATGTGCGGCAACACAGTGTACCAACTTTATTATCTCTTTAAATTGGAAAGCCAATCATCCACCACAAAATGGATTTGTTTAAGGTGGACATCATACCTCAACTTTCATTTTCCCTACGGTGAAAAGAAAAGGGTTTTTTTGTACACAACTGTTAGAATATAGTGAGGGGTAGTTAGGTTTTCGTACTCTTCACTATATATTATTGATATGTGTGTATAGGGTTAGGTTACAATCCCTGAACACTTCCTCTAATAACAATAACCATCAGGCATATCATTCTACAGAACCTGAGGGCAGTTGTGTTTTATGGTACAAAATCTTAGCAATGAAGAGATAACAAGCCAGACAGTTAACATGCCTCCAACTAGTATGATGATTATAAAAAAGTATCAAGGACGAAGAAAAGAAGAAAATACGGCACAAGGGAAAGTATCTAGGGATTAGAACATAGAAGCAGCAGCACTTGATGATAAATGAATGAAGTTCAGACAAACCAACACAACAAGAAGGATAGATTTAATCTGATTTGATGGTGATACGAGGCCAGAAGGAACACAGGTAGAGCAATGGAAGTAGCAAGCAGGGACATGATTGCCTAATGGACTAAAATAACATGACTCTACAAGGGCCTGACTAGAAAAGAGAAGTCCATGTAACTGGCTTCAAGAAGTTTCGATCAAGTGTGTTAAATTGAGTTGCATTCTAACTTGATGAACTCTATAAAGATGCAAAATTTGAGCAAATAAATACAGTTGTACCCGCGACATCAATGCCACCAAAGTTTCAAGGCTATCTAAAATATTGAGAAATCTGATACTAAAACATTATGACCGACTCGAAATGATCAAGAAAGACACCATTAATGAAAGAACAAAAGTGAAAAAACATATACCACAGCAATGCTCTATGCAGGAAAAGCGTGTAGTAATGGAACAAATAATACAAACCTGCATATGTTCCCTCACACGTTCATTAGACTCAAATGCTTTCTGTTGGTTCTTAAGCTGCTCCTCTCGTGTCCTCTCAAAGGTATCGTAATCTCCCTTGTATGCAGTCAGTTTTTGCCCTTGTAGATGGAGAATATCTGTGACTACCTGAAAGAAAAGTTTCAAATAATTGTAGAACTTTTAAATTATGTAACAAATTGATGCATTACTTTGACCAATGACAATGATCTTCAATTAACATCCACGAGAATAAAAAGGTACCGTGTTCAAGAATTCTCTAGCATGAGAAACAACTATGAATGTTTTTGACCATTTCACCAAGTAAGTTTCCAGCCACAAGACAGCATGAAGATCAAGATGGTTCTGCCAGAATAGAGGGGTATCATAAGTCCTTTCTCAATGTAGCTCAAAAAAAAATGTGCGCGATGAGAAGAAAAACATGTAAAGCACCGTGGGTTCATCCAGTAGTAATATATCAGGCTCAATAAATAGTGCACGGGCAAGTGCTATTCGCATTCTCCATCCTCCAGAAAAGGTTTTTGTAGGCTTCTTCTGCATTTCTGTTGTGAAGCTGAGACCCTGGAGAGTTTCAAGATAGGTATATAAGAAAAACACATACAAGACTGACGATGAAAAAACTGTGACAAAGGTAAAATCAAGAAAGCAAGCTCAACTAAGTGTATTTTGCACAAAGCAAACAAAGTCAAAAGCATACTATTCCAAGAAAACCAGCTAGCCAAATCTAAAATAAATTATACACATTGTCCATCGACAGGTAGGCTCTTGGATCTCTCCAATTAAACCAAACAGTGTGGCATATGAAGGGGTTTCAGGGAAAGTGAAAGAAAGATCCCCAAACCAGTGAAAAAACTCCAAAAAGGGAACAACTTAAAATAGCGATTCCAGAAAGTCTGCAAAAATTCAACAAAGTCCTTGGAAGACTTGAAACGATATCAGAAAATGGAAAATTATTCAAGATTTCTTGGACGGTAAAACATGGCTCCACGGAGAATATTCATAGCTCTAAACTAATATGCCCAAACCCAAAAAAAAGGACCTCAGAGGAGAAAAACACAGAAAATGCTCAACTAAAGCACTTCAGGTTTCCTTCTTTCATTTTACTCTTTCTTGTTTCATTGTTCGACATTTTTATGTAAGAGTGCAACGTGTTTTTCTAATTTATAGCAGAGCTGAATCCAGCTGCAATTCACGATTTGCACAAGATGTTAATAATAACAACCCCCAGCAACTAGCTTCAAGGTCTATCCCGAAAGTTACATGGAAGTAACCAACAAAAGTTCATGAACTTACTGCAAGAATGGTAGCAGCACGTGACTCGGCAGAATCTGCATCTATTAACTCGAGTTTTTTGTATATCTCTTCAAGCCTTTGGGCGACAGCATTTTTGTCCATCCCATTTATCTCCCCTTTATCGTTTCCACTTTCAGCCTCCATCTCCAATTTCCTCTTGAGGACAAAGAAGTGTAGTCAGATACGAAATGGGAACACAATCCAACCGAGAATATAAAAAAAAATTATTTGAAGATTAAGAAAAGCAATAAGAACTACTATTCTCCAATATGGAAGAGCCCATAGTCAACCTGTAATGTAACTAGATGAGCTTCCTCTTCCAATAACTGGGCTCTTTCAACGTCAGCATTAAGAACACACTGCAAGGCTGTTGAGTCATCACCAACCACTTCCTGCTCCACATGCAATATCTGGCAGTTCGAAGGAATACCATCGATTGCATGCATGGCCATGTACCTCAGGAAAGTTGTTTTCCCAGTACCATTTCTTCCTACAAGACCTGTAAAAATCAAAGCAGTACAATACATTGAGATTAATACATTTGCACTTCAGCAACGGAGTGTCTACTCAAGGGACATCTGGTGTGCACTACATACAAAAAGGATCTCAAAACTCTACATATATTTGACAAGACTACTTTTCATCTTTCAAGAACATGGGGGATGATTGAATGGAAAGGATTTTGATTCTACGAATTGGTACTGCAATCTGATCCTATTCAGATGCGAGGCCCAGAGGTGCTGTAATCAAATGATGTTCTTCTCACATGAGTTCAGCATGAAGATAACAAAAGAGTGTCTGTTTAAATAGCCTCAAAACATCGGTGAAGTACTAGCATGAGTTTCTGTAGCTGAAAGTGCAGTAGGATCGCGAAACCAAAATGGCGAGGACACAAATACCATCAGAAACCTAGAAAACGTGTTGTTGAAAAACAAAGCAAACTCACCATAGTGCCTTCCAAATGAAAGTGTCACCGTGCCATCAACTATAAGCTCACGACCACCCACAGAGATACTGAAGTTCTCCATGTGGATATCCTTGACATTTGGTCCATCACCATGATTTACACATACAACAGGCATTCCAGCTTTGGTTGCTTCCATTTCTGCTAAATGCATCTGGTATTCTGCCTGTATAGTCAAAAGAAATGAACAGAAAAACAACAGCAAAGCACCAATCACCTACTGCCAACAATAACAAGCCAAGAGAAATGAAACAGCAAAGCACCAATCACCTACTGCCAACAATAACAAGCCAAGAGAAATGAAATTTGAACCAGCTTGACATGAAACCACTTACAAATCCACATCACTAATTACCAGTGGAATTGATAAGTTAGATTTTCAGAAACACCAATCACACATGTTCAAATCTTGATGTTGGAAGTTTTTTCTTACCTCCCTTTGGCGCTCCTCCTTTCTCTTTCTCCTTTCAAGCTTTATTTTGTCACGTTCAGTTAGCAAAGGACCATCTATCACCTCCGGCTTCTTCTTTGGAACTTCCTCTTCATCCATCCCATCAAACATTCTCAATGGTGTTGTGAGGCTTCTCACAGTTGGAATATCTTTAACCAACCCATGCTTTCCAAATTTTTCACAAAGTGTGCTACAAACCTACCACAAAGCTCCATAGCAATCACATCATTGTTTTAGAAAAAAATAAACTTACACCGAAAGACTCGTCTCTAGAGAGGGGGATGAAAAGAAGAAAAAAAGATGCTAGCATCACAATTGGAAATAAGCAGTTTTCCTTCTTGCACCTTGTTGTTGCAAAGAAACATGAAAAAGCTAAAAGAGCTCTCAAGTCCTAAGAATTTCTCTAATAGCATGAAGCATAAAAAATTTAAAAAAAATCATGTAAGAACATCTCCATCATAAACCAATATTTTCCCTCAAATTCGAGTAAAAGCTTCATTTAATATGAAGCATTCCAATGAGAAAAAACCCCAATTCAAGCATAAATTTGAGTAAAAGCTTCATCAACGCCATAGTCGTAAATTTGAGAGGCACAAAATAGTCTTCCCAAATTTGAGAAAGGATTTGAGACCCCCTTAGTTTGAGTAAAACTTTGAATAAAACTCACTTTTATATGAGTTTTGAATCAAGGAGTTGAGTGGGTTTTGAGGGGTATCTACTCAAATTTTGAGTTTACGTGAAAAAAAGGGGGTTAAGGGCAGGAGGCGCTCTAGCATCACATTCATTGATTACTATTTTATTTTTTATGCTAGTGGTTGCCAAGGAAAGGTATACAAGATAAAATATACCAGGCTCTAGTGTAAAAAAAAAAGTGTTCCAAAATAAGAACAAAAATCTAAAACAACTATTCCTTAAACCAAGTTCTCAGTTTGATTTCAAATTCAAACCAAAATTTTGTCTCTTTTGCCTTCGACTATTTTCCCAGAAACCAAATAAAAGCCATAAACTGTGCGACGTCTCAATAAAGTTAAGTAATAGCTTCTGGAATTCCTTAATCTAACCTGAAATAGGGAGGGGGGAACTGAAACACGCTCAATCTGAGTTCTCAATTCGTTTTCAAGTTCAAACCAAAAGTTTCATGTCTTTTGCATTCAAATATTTTCTCAGCAACCAAATGAGGCCATAAACCACACAAACTCCTCAAACTCAAATCAGACATATAAGAGCACCTCAAGCCCTTGACTCAAAACCAGAATTTAATTAAAAATCTCCTCAAAATCACTCCAATTTTTAATCTTTACTCAAACATATATCGGACTGTGTTTACTCATAATAAAAGAGAATCATATTTTCACACAAATTTTTGACGCATATTCATTCCCTCTCAAACTTTACAACGATACCATTAACGAAGCTTTTTCTTCAATTTACGCTTAAATTTGAGTTTGCCCATTCAAGTGATTCACACCAAATGAAGATTTTTCTCGAATTTGGGAAGGAGATGCTCTAAACGACATAAAACGAATTGAAAACAGGAGGAATTGAAGAGTTCGATTCGTATGGTGCCAGGCAACATTTGGGAAAACCGACATATAATCAGCACAAAACGAAATGAAACCACAATCATTTTCTTAATCGGAGTTCCTAATTTATTTCCAAGTTCAAACCAGAATTTCAGCTGTTTTGCATTCAATCAACAATATTCTTGGCAACCAAATGACCCGATGGTAGCCCTTTCTCTTTTTGGCGGCTCCCCTCACCTATCAGTATTCAATACTTTTTAAATATTTTAATCCAACCTTTAGGTCGCCCCTCTGCGGGTCAAATGATACCAAATGGTAGGTAGAACTCACCCTTGAAAGGGGAGGGTGCCCAAAAGTTTACATGCACAAGGTCAAGCTCATACTTAGTCGATGTGGGACATTAGAATCATAACACATAAACCGTGCAACCCCGAAGAATTGGCCTAGTAGTCAAGGCTTGGTACTTAGAGTTTGCATCCTAAGGTCTCAAGTTCGAAACCAATGCTACCAACTCCTTTGGGGCCAGTGCTCCCCGCAAGTAGGCAGTGGGATTGGCCCCCGGATTAGTATGGTGCGCATAAGCTGGCCCAGAGTTATCAAATAAACACATAAACCGTGCAACTCCTTAACATAATCAATTAATAACTTCTGAAATTGCGACATACAATCAACATAAAACAGAAGGAAATATAGAGTTTGATTCGTATGGTACCAAGCGACATTCCGTACTGTCAGAAACGCAGCCGGAATCGACCAGTAGTTCTCCTAGGGCTTCGAAAGCTCCGTCGCCGTCTTCGCCGAAATCGAAGTCCTCGTCGGCGAGGACATTGACGATGTAGTCGATGATTGGCTGGTCCACGTCTAGAGCTCTTCGGCCCAGTACGTCGTGAACGACCGTGCTCGCCACCTCCGTCATCTTTGAAAACTAGGGTTCGCTGGATTTTCCGATGGTTGATTACCGCGGTAGATGAAGTAGGCGGCCGGGATTAGCCGCGAAGGGAGAGAGAGAATGGCGCGTCCGGAGATTAACGGCGACGTAGGCTGTGGTTTTTAGTTCTTTTAGGGCTTTTTTACAGTTTACCCCTTGAAGAAAATTTCGATGCGCATTTGGCCTCTGCAAAGATCAATTGAAGCAAATAACAACAGGCGGACAATTAAACCGAACGAGCTTGACAATGTCCTCCCGCTATTGCTCTGCGTTCACACTTTCAATTTTCGTTATTATAAATTTTGGTAGATTGTTAATGTATGTTTTTTATAGACGGTTCCACATTTGGGTTCACGCTCCAGCACACACGCAAATTATGTGACTTAAGTCTAAACTCAAACCAGTATCCCATAGAATTTACTCAAATTTTTTGTACTAAAATCAAAAGAGACTCGGGTTTTTCAAACTTTTACTTCCCTCTCAAATTTACGACGATATCAGTCTTTTGGAAGCACCAATAATGGTTTGGTCCTCAAATTCTACCGACGGAACCCAACCAATTTAGATTGTGTGCATCCCAAGGCGGGAACGGTAGAGCCGTGAAGGATCCCCATTTGGAGAATTCATTAATGAAAAATAGTGAGTAAAGGAAAAGGAAAAATGAAAATCTTATCAATCATGTGGACAGATTAAAAAGCTGAGAAAGTATTTCATAGGGATGGTTCCCCTCACCATGTCTCTAGATGGGCTTTCCTTCATGGAGTGGCTTATTTACTGGGGAAGGTTGTCCATTAAGGACAGATTGGGGAGTTGGGGGATTAATCTGGATATGTCTTGCTGCCTGTGTAATGGTGCTGTGGAGTCCCATGAGCATCTTTTCTTTGCATGCCCTTATTTCTTCACAGATTTGGAACCATTTTTTCATTTTTTGGGGGATGAATAATGTGTAGGGGAGTGATTAATCTAGCTGAGGCAAGGTCAGGCTCTGCTCTCACAAGGCTGGGAAATATTTGGAGAATATTGTGCACAGGCTTTCTTTTGCTGCTTCTTTTTAATGGATTTGGAGAGAGGAAATTTCGTACCTTTCAGCAACATAGCAAGGATGTTTGTGGAATGATTAACCAGATTGAAGGGGATATGCTATCAAAAAGAGCTGTATACTGCGGATCAAAAAAAGAAGGGGATATTAGGGCCTGCATGGCTTCTTGGAGGGGTGTCCGAAGAACAATCCCTTTCTTGCAACCAGACGGAGGGTCGGAGGGTGTCATCGAGGATTTTTGTTCCATGAGTGTGAGTGAATAAGTTAGCTTTGCTTTCTGGGTTTGTATAGTATTGTGCAGATGGGCTGTGTTTTTGCTTTCTGGGTTTTTGGCTAAGGCCTAATGTAATTGTTGTTGAGCGATATAAATCTTCACAGTTTACCCAAAAGAAATGAATGGGATACATTGGTTCATCTTAGATTCTTTTAGTCTCGTATTGGTAAGAAACACCAATTTCTCGTCTTTTTTCATCATCCTAACGGGCTGTTAAGATCCATAAGCAGCAACTAAATTTTCTGAAATGTTGATAGAAATTCAAAGAGTACAACTGGAAATAGGAAAAAAATCACTTGATGTATCTACACCAAAAACATAACAAAACTAGTGAAGAAGGGAAATCATTCCCCCTAACTCTTTCAAGAGCCACAAAAATTAACAGTCCAAAGCCTTCTTGCCTATCCTGTATCTCAATCTTTCGTTCTTACCAGTGGTCACCGAATTTGTGCTTGGCTTCCTACAGTTCATCATGGGAGTCGTCGTCGTCGTCAGAATCTGCTGATCCGGCGCCCGGGGCACCACCTGATCTTTGATAAACAGCTGTGATAATTGGGTTACAAACAGCTTCCACCTCCTTGAGCTTCTCTTCAAAGTCCTCCTTTTCAGCGCTCTGGTTATCATCAAGCCACTCAAGAGCCTCCTTCACAGCTGTCTCAATCTTCTCCTTCTCATCAGACTCTAGCTTGTCGGCCAACTTATCTTTGTCGTTGACTTGGTTTTTCATGTTGTAAACGTAAGTCTCAAGGCTGTTACGGGCATCGATCTTCTCCTTCACCTTCTTATCTTCCTCAGCAAACTCTTCTGCCTCTCTAACCATCCGGTCAATCTCGTCTTGGCTTAATCGGCCCTTGTCATTGGTGATGGTGATCTTCTCTGATTTACCTGATGCTTTGTCTTCTGCCTTGACGTTTAAGATACCATTTGCATCTACTTCGAATGTGACTTCAATTTGAGGGGTACCCCTGTTCAAACAAACCGAAGTATTGGATACTGATTAGTTTCCAACTGCAGCAGAACCAATTTACATTCAACTGAACAAAAAAGAACACACAACTAACCTTGGAGCTGGAGGAAGTCCAGACAGATCAAAGTTACCAAGTAGTCTACAATCCTTAGTGAGACTCCTTTCACCTTCAAAAACCTGGTAACATAATGAGCAACTCAAGTTAAGAATAAACATGTACATAATCAAGGTTCTCAATTTTTCCACCTTTCTTTTCAGTCTTAGGAGCAAGAGGAAAAGCGAAGGTAGTATTCTGTTGGTACCTGAATTGAGACGGTGGTCTGCTGATCTTGGTAGGTGGTGAAAACTTGAGATTTCTTGGTTGGGATGACAGTGTTTCTAGGAATCAATTTGGTCATCACCCCTCCGACCGTTTCAATCCCAAGCGTCAAAGGCGCCACATCCAATAGAAGTATATCTGCGTAGAACGTTTCACATCACAAATTAGACATGACTAGATAGACTGTCTTTTGAACTCCTAGAAAATGCAGATCCAGCTTTCACTATTTAGGTGTAACTGGAATTATGAATAGAAGTCAAGTATTCATAAAAGACAAGTAATACCTTTAGTTTCGTCACCACCCTCTCCACTCAAGATGCCTCCTTGTACAGCAGCACCAAAAGCAACTGCCTCATCAGGGTTTACACCCTTGTTGGGTTCCTTTCCATCAAAATAATCCTTGAGGAGTTGCTGAACTTTGGGTATCCTGGTGCTACCACCAACAAGAACAATTTCATCTATTTGTTTCTTCTCCAATCCGGCATCTTCCATAGCCTTCTTCACGGGACCCATGGTTTTTCTAAACAAATCGTTGTTCAATTCTTCGAACCGAGCACGGGTCAGTGGTTCAGAGAAATCTGTGCCATCGAACAGAGATTCAATCTCCACGCGGACCTGGTGCTGACTGCTCAAGGCTCTCTTTGCACGCTCACATTCTCTCCTCAACTTCCCAAGAGCTCTGTTGTCCTTGCTGATGTCCTTTCCGTGCTTCTTTTTGATCAATTTAATGAAATAATCCATAACCCTATGATCAAAATCCTCACCTGCAGAAAACAGAAACTTAGCATGCGACTATAAGACATTTATTGAGACAAAAATGTAGAATTCTAACTCAATTACAGACCAACCCAATATCCAACGTCCTTTGTACTCTTATTTGAAAAGCAATGCCCCTTGTCACCTCAAAAATTTTAAAAGTTGTTGTAACAAAGATTATGCGCAAAGGGCTTCTTGACTTAATTCTTGGTTCCAAATACCCAGTTGCATACCAAAAATCTATCCATTCTCCCATGTGTTCGTTTGGAAGGCAAATAAGATGCAACTAATGGCAAGTACATGGGAAAATGATAAGATTGGGATTTAATCATTTAACTACTCAGCATTTTAGCTATGCGGCTTTAAGTGGTCATGTTCACAAATGCTACGGAATCAATCCTTTCCAAAGCACCAGAGAACATTCTGGAACGTATGCATTGTATGGTTCCGTAAAGGTGACAGAGTATCAATGACAAACATTGTTCTTACCTCCAAGATGAGTGTCACCGTTTGTGGATAGGACCTCAAACACACCGTTATCTATGGTCAAGATACTGACATCAAATGTCCCACCACCAAGATCGAATACAAGAATGTTCTTCTCACCACCTTTCTTGTCCAATCCATAGGCAATGGCTGCAGCAGTGGGTTCATTTATAATTCTAGCAACATTTAGCCCAGCAATGACACCAGCATCCTTGGTAGCTTGCCTTTGGGCATCATTAAAGTAGGCTGCAGATTGCAATAAAAAAGTACGAGTGAATACTGATTATACAACCAGGATACAGCAAAACTGATAGTCGTGCTTAGAAGAGTATTACTCACCAGGAACAGTGACAACAGCATCCTTGATTTTCTTCCCAAGAAATGCTTCAGCTGTCTCCTTCATTTTCGTCAAAATCATAGCGCTGATCTCTTCGGGGCTGAAGACCTTAGTCTCTCCATCCTTAGCCTGAACCTCGATATAAGGCTTTCCATCCTTATTTATAATCTTGTAGGGAACAAGCTTCATATCTTTTTGCACCTCCTTGTCGTCAAACCTGCAAATCAATAGGAAAATGCCTTTAGAAGTTAGAAGTTATCCCCCAAATCTCACAGCTTAACAATGAACAAAACGAGAATAGAGACATTACTTTCTTCCTATAAGTCTTTTGACATCAAAGACGGTCCTTTCAGGATTAACAGCCGCTTGATTCTTCGCTGCCTCACCAATCAACCTCTCAGAATCACTGAAACCTACCCATGAGGGGGTAATACGGTTTCCTTGGTCATTTGCTATTATCTCAACATGACCATTTTTGTAAACTCCAACACAAGAATAGGTTGTTCCAAGATCTATCCCGATGACGGTTCCCAACTTCGAGGCTTCTTCTTTGGCGATGGAAATTGCAGATAGACAACCTGTTACACAAAATACAGGTAATAAATAATTAATTATAACTCAAAGTTATCATCACTAACAATTACTCCTGAGTTCAGTCATTAAGCAGTCATTAAGAAGCAATAACATAGAGTTCAAATAGCATATGAGACTGCCATAAAATGGAAAACATGCAATAAAACATGGTATAATTCAAGAAAAGTGCTTCAATTCTTCAGAAAATTCGGCACAACTTTACCAGAATGTTGCGCGGTGGCATTTTGAAAATGATAGACCAACTTCACTGGTGTTTTGGTTTAAAACGTAAAGACCTAATCAACAGGGATTCATTTCCCGTATAATATTGTCATTTACATATCGCTTCTCGTAATTCAAATACAGGCCTGAGTGATAACAATTGAAATAACGTGTAGTTCGCACTCATTTTCAATAGGCACCACAACTACCCTAAGCACCAGTGTCAGAACAAGCTATCCAGAGTGTTAATTCTATACCTTCATTGAAGGTGTATACCTAAAGGCTAAAGTTTTAGACACTATGCAGGTGTTCTAAACCTGTAATGCAAAAGCATTGAGCCTATAAGTGTTTGTCTGCATCTAGCCATCTACAATAGAATTTACTCGACTAAACCCTTTCCAGGTTTTACAAACATCAAAAGTTTTACCGAATAACAGAAACTTCCACTAAAATGCTCACACTAGCTTTGTTATGATAACTCATACTGCGAACAAAAAAACACATGTAAGCTTATCAGTTATCAGTGGCGGATACAAGGGGGAGCCCGGACCCCCTACGCAACTCCAAATATTCACACTTACTACACTTGTTTTTAAGGTTAATTTAGTAGAATATCAAAGGGATTGGCACCTACAAGTTCCTAGAGTGATTTTTTTTTTTAAATATCCTACAGATGTGTGGAAATTCCTAAAATCTCACTAATCGATCAATATACTTGTCGCATGTAGCCATGTATAACATTAAATGATGACTATGTACATCACAATCTCATCTCTTCTCGGACCTCACAAGTAGAATTATGCATTATACACATTTGAAGTAGATTTTTTGTTATCAATATAGTAAAAACTACATGTAGTTCAAATCAATCAGTATTAGGCACAAATCATGTGTCTGCCTCTGAAGCTTATCTAGCACTACCAAAATACATCTTACCGGCCACAATTAGATCGTCACCTGCTAGAGCCTAGAGCTAATAGCTATAAAACATTCAACAGAATCGGTTTGACACAAATGACCATGCTTGCATCACAAAAATGATAAGTAAGACCGTCGATACACATCAGATCTACAAACAAGCAAGAAACAAGTTTCCGCCTAAATTGCTGTGGAAGATTTGAAACAGACGTAAGATGAATCTACACCTGACTATCAGTGCCAGATCTACTTACGTTTTACCAATCTACTAACAACAATACTCACAGACAAGAAAGCAAAAAAAAAAAAATACTGTTTCGAATGACACATGAACCAGATCTGTAGTACAGAGAGAGGATCGTTTACCGAAGAAAACAATGGCTAATGCGATCAGAGAGCCGCCGCCGCCTCTCCTCCACGACCCGCCCATGGCTTCAGCCTTCTCTCTCTCTCTCTCTCTCTACAGAAGCTGTATGTATCTGCGGAGACGATTTTTCTGTGTTCGAGTAGTGGATCTACAATGGCGTTAACAATTCCGCGAAAAGTTTATATATAGGGAGTTGTAATTTGCTGCCTTCGGAAACAGGAATTATTTTAAAGACCGACAGGAAGGGAAGTGTCATTGGAGATGACGTGGACCAATGAGATTCGGTGGCCGTGCTGGTTTGACCAATTGGAAACTGCTTTGTTCGAGGTCGATGGAATTAGCTTGTCATGGGCGATGACGTGGACCAATGGGATTCGTGGAACGGCTCGTTTAAGCCAAATGGCATTCAAATGGCAAGGTCTGGCTGGGATGACCCGGTACGTTTGTTTGTCAACGTGGCAATGGACTAGGCTTTTTTCAATAAAACTTTGGTTGTTGTTCTCCAAACCAAAGTTGTCAATACCGTACCGGCCAGCGTACCGTTTTCACTACTGGAATGGTACGTACCGGTACCGGGCTGTATCCCGGTACCGTTCCGAATTTACCGCAATTAATATTTTATATATATATTTAATATATATCTACCATATTTTAAGTATAAACATAAATAAAATGTAAAAAAAAAAAAAAAAAGAGGGTAATTTTGTACCGGCCGGAACACCGGAATATGTCCGGAACAGGCCGGTATTGTCCGGTACACCCGGTATTGGTCGGAATAGGCCGGTATTTCAACCGGAACGGAACATGACTTTTTGCGTTCCGTTTACGCACCGGTACGGTACGTACCGGCCGGTACGGAACGGATTTGACAACTTTGCTCCAAACCAATATTTTTGCGATCAAAAAAACTTTTTTTTGATAATAAACTTTTTTCTAATGTAAAAAAAATTTTGATTATAAACTTTTTTCTAATGTAAATTGATCAATTCCGAGCAGACTTATAGAGCTCCAACTTGGATTATCGCGTGGCTCAGGAATTATTTTAAGGACAGGTTTTGTTGTTCGTTTATTAAGGGTCAATAAGGTTTTGCGCATTGTATCAACGGAAAACCACATGTTCCACCGCTTGCGCAGGCTCCGATCAATTTCTTTGAATTCGGTCTTGCCACCATACTTCCCAGGCGAAGTGTTACACACGTTAGTTGGCCCTCGTTCTGCATAGACCAAAGACGAACACTTATCGTTTATGGCATAGATTACGGGGGTACCTGATGTCGTTATGGATCAACATTTAATGGGTAGCCTAGGAATATGCTAAAGGTAAATGAGTAGGCTTATGAACCCCACCCTAATTGGCCCAGATGATAACCGGCCATTATTTCGTGGGAAAATGACGGCCCAGGATGTGTTTTGATAATTAATACCCGCCAAGGACATGTTTGAGAACATTTGAGAACATTTGTTAATACTGAAAATGTCCTTGGAAGGTATTAATTATCAAACACGTCCTTGGCCGTCATTTTCCCTTATTTCGTCGTCTAGCCCAATACTCTCGTTAAAACATGGGCTAAAGCCCACTATGCTTATTTCCTCAGTTTGGCCCAATATTCTTGGTCCCTTATGTTCGTTTGTAGTCTGGCCTTCTGTTGTAGTCCCTCCCCCCATATTGTTTCCCCCAAAAATCATGTTATATTTGAAAATATAGATAAAATATTTTCGTGCATAAGTTTTTTTTTTTTTGAATATTTTTGCACCATTTTAGAGAGCTTAATGATTATTGAATTATAGTAAAGAACATCAAAAAAATTTACATGAAAGTGATTTATTTTTGTTTAAAATAATACGAATACTTCAAAATAACAAATAATAATGAGACGGAGAAAGCAGTAGTTATCACTCGAATTATACCCACAACGACGATACGTAGCATTCGTTGACAAGAATCAAGTGTAGAGAGCTGATGCATGTGACTATTTGAGATATGGCTGATGCCGGCCACTACTACTTATAATCATTCTCTCTTGAATTTTCAGTAGAGCAGGCAGTAATGTATGGGTGGAGGAGTTCTCATTTCCTTTTCTGAGACCCTCTAGGTAAAATTTGCATCATCATCAGTTAATGTCAAGCTAAAAGTAGAAAATCAAAACCTTGAATTTTTAATAACCACGCAAAATGATCAGCACACAATATCAAGTGTTTGACTATATACCATTCAATGCACTTAGATATAGGAGTGGCACTTCCCATTAATTACAGAGATGAATGATCAATACGCAACTGCAAAGACTTCTCTGCAATATACCGACTTAGAAACTGTGTCCTAGATTTATTTATTTTTGTGACAATAGTGTAGTATATATTAGTAGAGAGGATTAGCGGAAAATTAGCGTGTTAACAACCGAAGGGTGTTCAATGTCTCTCCATGCACTCGAATCTCAGACCTCCCCTTCAAGATAAGAGGTACAACCAGATGGGTTAAGAGCCACATCTTACATCTATCAGCCTAAAACATACCATGCCCGGCCCAACTGACGTCAAACTTCGTTTATTTGCCTATATTTAAATGGGTCCAATGAAACTCAATGCAAGATGGGTTAAGAAAGATTATATTATTCCTACAATGAATAAGGTTTGAAACAAAGCAGCAAGAACCATTAAGTTGGGAAAAGGGAATGAAGTGGGAAATAAAAAGCAAGCCACAAGGCACACGCTATATATTTTTATTCATATGTATATGATTTTCGTTTGTAATTTAGCCACCAATTTATTTTTTTTACATCTTTCATCCGAAAAACATGTGTCGTGATCGTTCTCCTAAATAAGTAAAATGCTGAAAGTGAGATTGATTATACGAAAATCAGTTAACGGCTAGAAGGGTCCAAGCAGGGCCGAGGGCCATAGCAACCCTATGCATTTAAGTAATCTCATTTTTTCGCGTATATGTTAATATATTTACGACAAAGTTTATTGTTTTCCCTGCTCCAAAATCTTGGAATTTTACTATAGCGGTATAGCCCCTTCCAAATGGGTTTCTTTTAATTTATATCACAATCCCTCCAAGCTCAAAATTTTGCATTAATTTGGTCTCCTTTTCGTCAGACTTTCGGCCAACAAGGCAACAGCATTGGCGAAAAACCTAATTGACTAACCCGTAAAAATAAGCTAATCCAACAGTGGATAAAATCCACACTAAATTGTGAAGAGCCATGAAAGGGGAGATTTTTTATTTATTTTTTCAATCGATAACATGCTTTATTCATCAACTCAAAGTTGAAACATCCAAAGATGTTTCCCTATATATTTAACTCGGGAAATCCTTTTGCCAGACCGTAGGGTGAGCAATAGATAGGACATATCTGGCTATAGCATTAGTCACCCTAGCTATTACAACTATGAGGAATGAAAGCAAAACAAGAATTATTTGGTGGTCTGGGAGATATTGCTACATGGTGCTCCAACACCCTTCTTCACCACAAATTTTTGCGGAGCCTATTACTATGTGTATGGACCTCATAAAAATATGTGATGTAAAAGGATATTGAAATCACGTGGTGGTGCGCCAAAACCCAAACATTCACTTTAGGTGGATGAAAGTTCCTATCAATTGATGTGACATATTTTTTTAGTGCAGTTGACATTTGATATTGGAATAGGAACTGCAATTCCATTACCATATTCTAGAAAAGCTTTTTGAGTGGGATAGCGGCACCATTTGCAGCTTCACACAATGTCATACCATAATTAGGTCACATAATTCAAGGGAGCACGAGTGTGAAAACGTTTTTAAAACACATTTTAATCTTCTAAAATTCGCAAAAGCAAAGATTGGAGAGTGTTGGGATGGAGAGCGGGAGCGCGCGACATTTTGAAGGATCATGTGACTAACGTCATTCCGTCCCAACTACAATAGATATAAATATATATGTAGACTCTATACATAACCTCACAACCAAAAATACTCATTCAAACAACAAGAACACCACCACCACAGCATTCAAAATGGGCCAGTGGATCAAGGCCTTTGTCTATGCCCTCCTACTCTCTATGTTTATAACAGGTACGTCTGTAATAATCCGTGCGTTTAATTTAAACAAAATCTTGGTGATCTAGACTAACCGATGTTCTGATTATTCTGTAGCCATGGTTGAAGGCCTCAGGTATCACGTGGATCCTGCAAACAAACTCAACGAGGTAAGCAATCTTTATATCTTTATGGGATACCGATATGATACGAGATGATACAGTGACACCGTAAAATCTTAAAAATTATGTAATTTGTTTACTTTTTTAGGGTTTTTTGTTGTTGTTGTTCGAGAGTGTAATCTTGCACATGGATGGGCCACCATGCAAGGGTGGAGGCATGTAGAGGCAATTAATATTGAAGTCACTTGACCTTACTCATTTTGATTTCTCAAATAGACGTTTTATAGTTTTGTAGTCAAATTTTTCTATTTTGACCCCGCGAAAATTCAATAAAGTACCCCAACTTGATTCAAATATTGTACGGAAATCATATACGTTCTTTTCCTTTCGAGAGTTGATCGTATTATAAATGAGGTTATCATTCATTATTTTCAAAATATAATAAATCTTTGATACCAATTATAAAGCAAGCTTATGTAGACCTTATAATTAACCTCTTAATGTAGATATATTTTAGATTAGTAAGTAGACAAATTAAATATTTTTTACTCTACCAACCGGAATTCCTTGCTCCATCTCTGCCGCCAACACCACGTGTGTGTTTGTTGAGTGACATAGACATAGAGAGAGAGAGAGAGAGAGAGAGAGAGAGAGAGAGAGAGAGAGTAGGGATGTGTATGCTGGACTTAAATTGGGAGGTTGGAAATTAGTTGAGTTTGTGTGGTTGTTGTGTAATTGCGATTTGTATAAGTACGTGTGTATGTTATCAGCGCAATGTGTATGTGGGATTCAGAGAGAAGAAGAGAGAGCAGAGGAGAGTGAGAGATCGAGCCGCCCTGGGGTGATTTCCCCATCGCGAGTTTGTGTGTGAGAGATTGTGCGTGACAGCGTGAGAAAGAGTGAAGAGTACTGAGATGTTTGTAATGTGTAATTTTGTGTGAGATTAATATAACGTTAGTTTGTGTTTGGTTGTGTGAAGTGAATTCTCTCTATTCCTACAACACATTTTTCCTTCTGATTCAGTAAGTCAAGTTGGGCCATAATTGGGCCTGTGGCCAGTGTAAAATAGCCAGGTTGTTTGGGTTATAAAATGGACCCGTAGGATTGTTATACAAAAAAATAGTTGAAAATAAATACCGAGTATTAAAAAAAATCAAGGCGAGGGCATCTTGAGCCTTAGTCTAGGGCTGAACCTGCTTGCTGTATCTGATACGTCTCGGCCGGGTATGGATATCCAATACATATTCCGAACCGATATGGCACTACTTTCGGAGTATCCATGATTCATAGCTCTTGGCTTGTAAAGCGAACTTTGAAATGTGACACTGACAAAATAAAGATAGTAAAATAAGGAAAGCAGCACGAATTAAAGAGAAGCATTTGTTATCGATTAGCTAATTAATTATACATATTAAAGTTAAAGAATTTTTTTGCCTAACGTATGTGCTTGCAGAAGAACACGAGGGAGCTTATAATGGTTGAAGCTATGTTGGATTATGAAAAACCAGGGCACAACTCAGGACATGAACAATGCAAGGGAAAGCCTGGCGGCTGCACAAATCCATAGTCCATAAGTAGTTGCATGTGGGGTTTTGCGACATTTATATATTTTATACAACAATAAATGTAATATAAGACCCATCGTATATCGGATGGCTTCAAATAAATGTCTTTGTATCCAGGTCTGTATCCACGTGTATCGGATAACTTCAAATACGTGCGTGTCCACAACATTATGGTTCCGCGAGGCCTTATTATAGGAGTGTAGTAAAAGTGACAATATGAGTTTGATTGGCACTTAAATATGTAAGCTATTAGTAATTAATAAAATGCCTAGATCTTTGATTGGCAATATTAGGAGATGGTTTTTGCCACATTGAGGTGAGTCTTCTATATACTATCACGTATGAACTTTCAATGAAATTGAGATTATAGGTCAATATCTTAACCAAATTGTTTACAAATTGAATTGACCTTTCATAAGATTTCTAACTGGGAGGTTGTATTCTCACACTTAATTTAGACCCCTATAAGTGCACAGCATTAATCATTTATTGCCTAAACAATTGTACTAGCTAGTGCCCCTATATATTACCTGAAATCTTAAAACCTTCACTACTCTCACTAAGCCTAGGCCATCTCAAGTAATGGGGTTATTGGCAAAAATTATGGCTGAATTAGTGCAGGTAACTAATTAACATTTTTCATTTTTGTGTCCCAATACTATAATTAGTGCAATATTATGTGTGACGTCGAAAATTGGTGCAGTTACCTGGCGAGTGAACTGTCAAGTGCACAATAGTTTAATTCTAAGTGGGGCCTACACCATAAACAATTGATAAAGAACCAATTTCAATTTTAAAATCCAACCATTACTAGGCCGACGCTTCAAATACAACGTACTTTTACTTGTTTTTAGCAGTTGCGGACTATGGCACAAACTCTCAAAAAAGAACTATTAAATCCGAACGGAAGAAGTATAACATTGAGGCATGAATACAAAACTGAATTGAACTCCACCATAACAACACATAGTTGACCCCCAATTTTTTTGTGTCGTTTAACAAAAAAAAAAAAGGCTTAACCTTAGTATTGGAGATGGGCCAGATGGCCTAATACAAGTAGTCCATAAATTAATTTTGTTGGGAAAATGACGGTCAATGACGTGTTTTGATAATTAATACTTGTCAAAGAAATTTTTAGCATTAACAAATATTCTTAACATGTCTTTGACGAGTATTAATTATCAAAACACGTCCTAGGCCGTCATTTTCCCTAATTTGTTTCACCAATTTTTCTCTTCAATATATATCACGTCTCCTCTCTCCCTTCCTATCGCAACAGGATAAATATTTTTTTTTTCTTATATATTTATGACTTGGCTTTTAGTTGCTCGAGTTTTGACCAATCTATCAACATAGCATTGGGCTTGATCGCAAAAAAGTATTTTCACGATCACGATTGAATTCTGTATTAAATTTTTTGGATTCGTCACTACAAATGTGAGAGAAGCTTGGAAAATTAAGCAAATTGTGAAAGAAGCATGCAGGTTGAAAGCAAGGCGAAAGAAATGGAAAATCTAGTTGACCGGCCAACTCTAGCTAAAACGACAAAGAAAGAGGCATCAAAGTGTTGGTCGGCCTTTTGAATTTGGATATGATCCATCACGATTTTTAATTCTCTCTCTTTTTCAATTATTTTGTTTGGTTTCTATTGTTGACCTTGAAGTTGTTTTATCGGTGGTAGATAGCATTTGGATCATGCATGAACTTGTGAATTCTTATATATGTAGTTGTCCTACGTTATACTCAAATCTTGTACGCTTTAATCAGGTGTGAGAAACGAACCAAACTACTGGAGTTCGTGTTCGTTTGTAAAAAGTTTTGTTTGATATCGATTTGTGAACAACCTGTTGGAAGTTTGTATGATTCATTGACCGGCCGTTGTGTGCTCAACACTTGAGAATGAGGGCATAGAGTCAGCCACATCACTTTGTCCTAATATACTAACTTTTGATGAACCCCGATTCACTTAAAAACTTAGTCAGCCATCCAACATTAATTATATGTATGTAAGACCCGACCTTTTTTATGTTTATATGGTGTGGGACTTAACATTCACAAATGTTCCAACACAAACTAAGCTTGAATATCTCTTCAAAACTCATTAAATTTTCAAACCAAACTCTATTAATCTACGCCTTGACTCGTTTGACCTATGATGTTTAAAGAATTCAACATCAAACTTCCTCCGCCCCAAATTGTTGGTCCTGTTTACTATTTGGGATATCGTAAAAAATTGGCTATATCATTTAATTTTTAATATGTGTTTTATATCAAATATAAATCTTATTTAATAAATCTCAATTAATTTTATTAATTTTTTTTGAAATCATAAAAAGTATTACAGATTGTGACATATAAACAGTTGTTTGAGTGACACAAAAGTGAAACATAACCAATAATTTGGGAGGAAGGGGAGTATTGCTTTAATTTTTCCCGTCAACCTCGTAAAGCTGGTGGTATTAAAGGAAAATGTTATGATACATGAAAATGGTCCATGAAAGTGTCCATAAAAGAGAAATGAATGACCCAGATTGTTGAGTGAATTTAGGTTATTAATTTTCCTTTTCATGGACACTTTTCTGTATTTTCATGTATCCTATCAACCCTAACTATTAAGCACCAAATGTATGGCAAGCTGATCATCAACTAACTATGACTGACCTGTCGACCATCACGATTTCTGCAATCCAAAGGAACATCAAACCAAGATAAAAGAAACAAAAAAAAAAAAAAAGCAAAGCAAAAGGACCATCCGATTCCTGCAATCCATATTTAGTTTCAGTGATTACTGCAACAGAACCATACATGGTGACATTCATATATTTGACCACTATTTTGGGTACTATATATTCAATGACATATATCTTACTTGATTGTTCCATTCACATATATATTACGTATATACCATCACGTACGTTACACGATCACTACAACGAAAATCATATGTGGCAGTTTTTTATTTTTTATTTTTTTTATGATGTGTATATTTCATTCACATAAGATACACGTACAGATTATCAATCAATTTTATGTGAGGTTTGACGTCAATCAGTATCACAAAATACATAAAGTGACCCTCATGCACGATTACCTTAATTTTACAGCTTCCACGAGCGAGAGTTGTACAACTAACCACTTTCTTTCAATGAGCCCACTAGCTCGTTGCACATTTCACTTGTTACATGATGTGTCATATTACGAAACTGGGATGTGGTACACATATGTAGGTACTGTCTCATAAAGAAGTAGTAGTAAAATAGTAATAGTCATGCACTTTTTCCTTTGAAAAGTTTGCATTTTCTATCCATTTATGTACCTGATCGAATTAATGCATTAACCAAACACCCCTTTCAGTGCAAAGTGTTAAAATTGACTGCAAAAGCAGCTATATTACAAACGTCCACCCCAAATCTTCATTATCCGCAAGCAGATAAGTCTGCAATAACTTCACTAGCAATGTGGATAAAAAAAAGTGATCGATCCCCCAAACAAATCTTTGCTTGAAGAAATGAATGCCATGCAAAAGAATCCATAACTCTCTCTCTCTCTCTCTCTCTCTCTCTCTCTCTCTCTCTCTCTCTCTCAGTGTGTGTGTGTGTAGAAAGTCATGACTTAATCCAAGTGTTGAACTGATGGATACATACATGTGCATGCAGATAAAAAGAGAGTAATCTTATTTTTAGAAGATAACACCCAAACCCAACCTGTTTTCCCTTTTCTTCCTACTATATATATGGCCTTATCTTGGTGCTTCTCCATATCTGCATTTCTCAACGAAATCTCGATATCTCTCTCTCTCTCTCCAACACACGCACGAACGCAGCCAGCCATGGTTTCGAAAGAGGCTGCTCGAACTGCAGTTGGTGTTCTAGGTGGGTTGAACTTGTTTTCATTTATATGTGCATATATAATAGAACTTCTTTTTTTCTTTTTTTTTTTTTGTGTGGGGGTTGAGCAATTCTACGTTTGCGGATCCGAGACCCTATATTATGGAGGTGCATTAATTACAAAGGTAGTGCGTGATCCGAGTCTTTTATCCTTACAATTAATAATGGTTACTTTTGGACCGCTTGGATTGCGCACTGCACCATGGTGTCCCCGGTTCCTAGGATTGCACATGATCATTAGCTGCTCAGTGCTAGCTCATCTTAGATCTCTATTATTTTAATTTTAGCAAAGTCAATAAAAAAAAAAACTTGGTCACAAAATGGTGAATGGGAAGAACTAACATGGGTTTGTTTCGTTTGTTTCAGGAAACGTCATCTCATTCGTCTTGTTCATGTCGCCATTGTAAGCACCAGTTCCAATTTTATTTGGATCAAAGATCCCTGGAAAATTTTGTCAAGGGAAAATAAAAGGACAGAGAGAAAAGAATGTGTTGGTTTACAATTCGGCCACCGACATAAATAAATAAAAAATGACGCTAGGTTTATTTTGGATGAATCACTCATTTAAGATGAATGTGATGTTGCCAACAATGTAGGGGAGTGATCTCCCACACTCTCCTATTTTATAACCGCACTCTTTATTTTTGTCATTTTATGTGTATATTTAGGCCTCGTTTGGCTAAATAAGACAATTGGCTTATTTTTTTGTCCTTATTCAATTTTTTTTTATATTTGTTAGTTTTTCATCAATTTTTAGAAATTATTGTATCATCATGACGAGAGAAATCTAAAAAGTAAAAAATTATGATTGAAATCCAATTTTTTTAATAAAGACGAAACAATTGGCTTATTGGTGTCTTATTAAAAAAAAAAGGTTTCGATCGTAATTTTTTACTTTTTAGATTCCCCTTGTCATGACGATGCAACAATCACCAAAAAATTGACAAAAAACTAACAAATACGATAAAAAATTGAATAAGGACAAAAAAATAAGCCAGTTAACTTATTTAGCCGAACGGGGCCTTACACGATTATCCTTTTATGAGTGGATATTTTGGTACTTGGAAGGGTAATATTGTAAAACGTAGCTTCTTCACTTTTGAAAATTAATCCAATGGGAACTGACGAGAAGTGCAGTGATGGTGCACAGATCGGCACTCACAGCCCAGAAGTAATAATCCGAACCATTTATTAGTTTTGAAATTCGATTGAGTTAATTTTTCACAAGCATTTTTCGTCAGCTGAGTTGGTTCTCTCGAAGGAATACAATACTCTACACACAAAGACTTTTGTATAAAATATCATTTGAAAAGATTTTGTTTTTATATCATTTCATTCCAAATCAACTCACCAACTAGTAATTTTTATTTATAGTCCCAAAAGTATTACAATTACATCATTCTAATAATGAGTTTCTATACGAACAAATCTTTATGAAAGTAATTTTCCAATCTTATGTAACAATCATGAAGACTATGTGCTAATATTTTCAGGCCAACATTTTTTCAAATATGCAAGAAAGGGTCAGTCGAGCAGTACTCACCAGCACCATACCTGGGCACCTTTATCAACTGCGGCCTTTGGGCGGTGTACGGGCTGCCCGCAGTGCACCCACACAGCTTGCTGGTCACAAGCATTAACGGAGCAGGAATGGCCATCGAGCTAGTGTATCTGCTCCTCTTCATCCGGTACTGTGACCGGAAGAAGAGACTCCAGGTGATGTTGGTGATGGTCGTTGAGCTTGTGGTAGTCGGTGCTGTCGCGTTTCTGGTTCTAACCCTTGCCCATACGACCAAGCTTCGGTCTACCATTGTTGGAAGTATAGCCATGCTGGGTAATGTGATCATGTACGCTGCGCCATTGTCTGTCATGGTTAGCGCCGTGTACTCAAATTTGGTCACTTCGACAAATTTTAAATTTGTTCACAATTTTATTTTATTTTTATTTACAGTGTAGCAAAATATAGGCAAACAGATTTCTTTTTATTGCAGAGATTGGTTATATCGACAAAAAGTGTTGAGTACATGCCCCTCTCGTTGTCCCTAGCTTCCTTTGCCAATGCCATTTGCTGGAGTTCTTATGCCCTCATCGGTTTTGACCCCTTCATTATGGTAAAAATCAATCTCTCTCTCTCTCTCTCTCTCTCTCTCTCTCTCTCTCTCTCTCTCTCTCTCTCTCTCCTCTCTCTCTCTCTCTCTCTCTCTCTCTCTCTCTCTCTCCATACATACACAAATATGTAACATAATGCATGCATGCATGTATGTACAACTTTTAACACAAATTTTCAAAAAACCTTGTGTGGTACCCATTTTGAAATCAAGCGTCTCCTAAGAACACATGACTAGTGATTGTCTTAAAAAATGAAGGGGCATTATGAATTTGAATTAAAGAGGAGCAAAATCACCATTGTGCTAAAAAATAGTCATCCATTTGCGGGACCAAAAAAAGAGAGAAACGAAAACATAGAGTGCTGGTGGATTGAACACTATTTTATTTGTCGTAAAACTCAAGTCTCATGCATTTTCAAGGATAGTAGCTTTTCCTTCCTTAACTATTCAGCTAATATTCACCACACACACACACACAAAAGAGGTTTTGGAAAAAAAGGTAATTTCTCTTTTTTAATGCCTCTTAAATCAATGTTTAATAGTTTGTTAATCAAAAAACTGTGTTTGTGATTTTTCTATTTCAGGCACCTAATGGGCTGGGCGCAGTGTTTGGGATGGCCCAGCTCATACTCTACGCCATATTCTACAGAAAATCCAAAAAGCAACAGATGACAGAAAGCCAAGGCAAAGGCGAGATGGGCTTGAATGGGAACTCAAAAGTATAAGCACTTCGGCCCAATTCTGGTTTCTCCAATGGGCTGGGCCCATCATTCACCAAACTCTCTTTTTCAAGATGTTTTTTGGACAATGACGGTCCATGACGTGTTTTGATAATTAATTATTAAAACACGTCATTGGCCGTCATTCTCCCGTGTTTTTTTTCCTTCTCTACATGCAAGTATTTTCTTTTTCTTCTTGTTCTTTTTAAAATTGTGGTACATGCAAGTATGTAATGTAATCCTCACATAGTAACATGCGGGGAAAAAGCATGCAAGTGTGTTCCATTATTTCTTTTACTTTGCTATGCCTAAGTGTTCATAGAAAGCCGATGTAGCTTATAGAAAAGAAGAAATTAAATAGGCATCCTAATTGGAAAACTTATTTAGGTATTCCTCCTAGTGCGTTTGAATACTTATGTGCTCATCCTCAAATTGTTATGTTGCCCCATTATACCCTTGGTAATTAATTAATATATATATATTGTATTTTACATATCTTTATCTATAAGATTAGGATGTTCCTAAATTTGTGGGATTAGTTGAATTTGGCATAAGTGGTTGACGGGAAACAATACACCCAATTACCCACTTTGAATCACAATCAATCTCTCTCTCTCTCTCTCTCTCTCTCTCTCCAATGGTAAGCAGACCCCGTGAGAATGGATGCAGAAAAAGAATCTCTTCTGCACTTACCCATACGCACTCTACTTCGTCCAAAGCCCATCAATTGTCCTCTCCCACTTCAACATCGATTTCCGACTCACCGCCGAACTATCACCACCCAACTCCCCTTCCTGACCAGAGTTATTCTATAAAAAGAGTTATTTTCGATGAAAATACAGGTCGGAGATTCTCTATTTCAAATATGACTGTCTCGCCATCTATATCCAATCCCAAGTCACAATTACGCAAAGCATGTGAATCTTGAAGCTCTTGTAATTCCTTATAATCACTAGGTTGATACTCCAAAATCGTTCGTCTTAGTTAAACGGAAGTGCTCGAATACACTTACGTACTTGACCAGGGTTTGATATAGGAAGGAAAACAAGAATTTTTTGGGTCCGGGTCCGGAACTAGAAGTGGTAGTTGGTGGAATACCGCCTTACAGCAGTAGTAGGGGCGTTAAGATCGAATGTCCCCGTATTTTTATTTAAGACTGCCAAACATCTCATTTCATTCTTCCTTCCCGGCAGGAGGGAACATCGTAGAACGAAAGACTTTGGAGGAAACTGCCTTCATGGCTTCCATGTAAGGACGTCCGAGTAGAATGTGGTAGTCAAATCAACAACTTCGATATCAATCACAATACTATCTTGCCCTCTAGCTAGGGCTGCAAACGAGCCGAGCCGAGCCGAGTTTTAGAGTGTTCGAGCTTGGCTCGCCAAAAATTTGGTTGGCTTGAGCTCGTGACGAGCTGCAGGACTCGAGCTCGAGCTCAGCTCGAGAAGTATTTACAGAGCTCGAGCTCGGCTCGCTCGGCTCGTTTATGAAACAATATATATATAATATAGTTGGGCTCGCGAGCCAATTCGAGCCGAGTTTCGACGAGCTCAAGCTCGGCTCGTTTATGAAACGAGCCCAACATTTTAGCTCGAGCTCGTTCGTTTGTGTCTCAAACCGAGCCGTTGTCGAGCCGAGCTTCGAGCCGCTCGCGAGCGGCTCGGATCGTTTGCACCCCTACATCTAGCCCAATGGGGACGTTTTGATATAGACCCAAAGGTTGGGAAAGACAACCATAATAGGCCCGAATGGAATTGCATTTAGCCGCTATGAATTGCACTTGGCCGCTACAAATTACTCTTGGCCGTATCGAATTACTTTTGGCCGCATCGAATTACTTCTAGCTGCGTCCAATTGCAGTTGGCCGCAACGAATTACTCTTGGCCACATCAAATTACTTTTAGCCGCATCGAATTGCACTTGGTGGCATCGAATTCCTCTTGGCCGCATCGAATTGCACTTGACGCATCCAATTACTCCTGGCCACATTGAATTGCACTTGGCCGCTACGAATTCCTCTTGACCGCATTGAATTACTTTTGGCCGCATCAAATTACTCCTAACCGCATCGAACTGCACTTGACCGCTACGAATTACTCTTGGTCGCATCGAATTATTCCTGGCAGCATCGAATTGCACCTGGCTGTATTGAATTGTACTTGGCCGCTGCGAATTCCTATTGACCGCATCGAATTACTCCTAGCCACTACAAATTCCTCTTGGCCGCATCGAACTACTTTTGGCAGCTACGAATTCCTCTTGGCCGCATCGAATTACACTTGGCCGCATTTAATTGCACTTGGCTGCATCGAATTGCTTTTGGCCGCATCAAATTGCACTTAGCCGCATCAAATTGCACTTAGCCAATACAAACGATGAGGGTCAGCCACAAGAAAAAAAATTCTTGTGAATACCCTAAGTCTCAATGTGAATGGCCTGCCTTTAACCAGACCTAGGAGATGATTAATCAAGATGCGCATAAACTAACTCAGACACCGCTGACCATTGAAAAAAAAAAGGGAACACACTTACGTACTTGACATGGAAGCCTAGATAAAGCTCTAACTTCAAGCTTTTTGCCACTTGATGTATTTTTCACCCAACAATTCAAGGTAATTCTACAACTTCATACTTTACTATGCTGCCCTCAATGCCTTACCTTGAATTGAGATGTGGGATGTAGCTAATCAAACAAAAGAGCACTTGAGATTGCTTGGGAAAAGCTGGTTTTAGTTTCCATAGGAACCCCTACAGTTAGTGAAATAGAGTCATCAACAAAATGAACTCACTTTCTGTTGGTAGGCTAATATCATTTACACGAATGGGTCATTGGCTTCTTTGGCGCAAGCACTACCTCAGTATTTTTACCTAGAGATCTAGAAGTGTTTATACAATCCAGCAGGTCTTCATCGCAAGCCATTAAAATACTCTTACGTATTTCACCCTTATCATCACTGTTTTTCCTTATTCCCTTTCTTGCATTTTGATGGTGCCTTCTCTTGAACAAGTTATTTCCGAGTTGATTCGTACTGCACTAATGAAACTCCTACCAGTATTTACTACATCCATTGATGGCTGATATTCTGAATCTAGCTGCATCTTCACTCCTCCTCCATTATGCAACGGTGCAAGAACACTGACCTGATTTCATAATGTTTACAAAATTTGGGGAGAAAATAATTTCTCTTTTTACCATAATTACTGCAAACAAAAAGAATTGGCTTATCAGGAATGAACGAGTGAGTTACTTGTCGATTTGGCCATTGTTTGATCCCATGCTGCCTACAGATGCATTTCATTGTGGATACGCTACCTGCATGAGAAAGTATTTCATGGTTCACACACAAGATCCAGATAGAAGGCAACTGGTACTTTAGGTGAGGAGCTTAATTACCAAGACTTTCCGCAGCATCTTTAAGCGCGCTTACCTCCAAAATGTTGTGGAAGACCCTCAAGTGTTCGTGGATTTTCATTCTCCAAATGAGAAATAGATGGCCAGCTATGATTTAATAAGTAAATTTGACATTCCGTAGATTTACTATTTTTTTCTAACCCCGTTTACGAAAAAGGAAGTATTATTATGCTAACATCCAAATCTTCTTAATTAAACACAACAGTGTCGAGATTCCTGATAACTACTGACTGATGCAGAAGATATATAGAAAAATTTGGACCCTTACAGATATCACATTTCAATTCATTTTGTCATCTAATTTCAAAAAGCACATAGTTCAAAGGAAGTTGAAACTATGCTTGAATAATGTCTCTGAACCTGAACTAAAGTTGAATGATATGTGTATGGCATGGTCTGAAAGTGACTAACCTTGTTTATATCGTGAGGAGGCCACCGGTCCATACGATATCTCCTACAGACATGCTTCAACATTGATTCGCTGGCTGAAATAGAAAAATTCAGATAACACAAATTATTTTCTGATTTCTACTGAGAAAGCTCAAGAATTTCTCTATGAGAATAGACTATCATTGAAAAAAACAATTAAGACGAGAAGCAAGGATACTGTCTAATTTTTTAGAGTGCACCAACCTTTGAGTTCCCTTGCGGCATCCCTATGGCTCAAGGCTAAATATTGTAGGACATGCATCCTCTAAAGAAATGTCAAATCTAAGTCTAGTTTTATTTTATTTTATTTTATTATGTGTTTCCTTTCTTGTCTCTTTGTTGTAAACAAATTATGAACCGTTAAGGGGATAAAAGTGTTAAAATCCCAAGATAATTTCCCCCCCCCCCCCCCCCCCCCCCCCCCCCCCCCCCCCCCCCCTTCCTAGATGCACTTGCAAATACACTTGCTCATTGTGTTATATTTCAGAAAAGGCCATCGCTATGTCACGTTGTGGTTAGGGGCTTAGGACCTATTGTTTGATTTTCTCACCTTATCACCATATATGTAGTGTAAAATACACATTATATATTATGATGTACTATATCAGCCCCTCTAAACTTTAATAACTAAAAAAGGAAGTGGTTGTGTAGTGGAAAATGGAAATTAAATTACTACTTCCCTTTTATGTGTACATGTATGTTTTGCCTAGTATGATTAGAAAGTGGCTGTATTTTCTTGTCGAAAATTATTCCTTAGATTTCATGCTTGAATTTGAAACTATATGTAAGGAAAACGTATGGATTATAGGTTCATGTACTGTTATGTGTCTTATCAGGTCTAACGTCAATTTAAGGCATACCTTTCAAAAACTTTGGCATGCATACCTTTCAGGTGATTTCTTTGAGTTTTACTCCCTTGTTATGTGCAGAGGGGTTTCGATCAACAATGGCTGTCACTTACCTTCTCCAAGGCAATATTTCTTGGCTATGGTCTAGTAGCCGTTTTTTGTTTGGGAATCAACTGGTCGGTACGTTCAGCTTTGGCCAAGCTGCTCCATTTGCAGCTGCTGCTGCATGCTTTCTTCCAATTGGTATGACATTTCTATTGTCGTCGTGGACCAAAAATCATGGCGACCCTTCAGAAAGCAAGGACTTGCTTAGATTTCATGCTTGAATTTGAAACTATATGGAAGGAAAATGTATGGATTACATGACACAAGATTTGCCCCATTTATCGGGGAATTCCTGAAATTTTTTTTTTTTTTTTTGAGGACTACTGGACATATGGTGCGAATTGGCAATTGCTGTTGTATTTTCCTGTCCTGTTCAGTTGATTTCTTTGAGTTATACTCCCTTGTGATGTGCAGAGGGGTTTCGATCAACAATTGCTGTCACTTACCTTCTCGAAAGGCATATTTCTTGGCAATGGTCTAGTAGCCGTTTTGGCAGGTTTGTTTGGGAATCTACTGGTCGATACATTCAGCTTTGGCCGAGCTGCTCCATTGCTGCTGCTGCTGCATGCTTTCTTCCAGTTGGTATGACATTTCTATTGTCGTCGTGGACCGAAAATTATGGTGACCCTTCAGAAAGCAAGGACTGGCTTACCCAGTCTAAGGGTGAGCTGCTGTGGCCATTGCTTCTGGTTAATACTAAACTTCTTTGTTCTGTTTTTTGTTATTCTTTTAATCAAGTCTGGAGTCCACATTGCATGTACAGCAAGCGTTGCGCTTTCTAAAGTTAGTAACTAGGTTTCACGATTTACATACCTTTCTACACCTATGTTATGTGTTCATGTATGGCCAACTAGGTGAATATCTTGACATAGTGTTTTATTTGAATTGTTTTCGGCTAATATAATCCTCGAGTTTGGAGCATTTGGTAATCTTCTTTGCTACTCAACCAAAGTTGCTAGTGTTCCAAATTTCCCTACTTAGACCACTTGATTACACTATAGGCCCATTTATAATCATTTTGCATAACTGTACTAAAAACAACAGGGAGAGATTATGGATGAGAATTGGAACACAAAGAAAATTAAACAAAACTCTTCACTCTTCCGTGTAGCTTATCCATAGAACTTTCGCTTTCTGGTTCCGAACTCCCTTCTAGTTTGTGTAACTCTTGATATTACGTCCATGGCACGTGGACCGGGTGAGAAAATTGCGCTACTTGCTGCCAGCCAGTCCTTATTTGAAGGTTCCATGTAAACTTCTGTGTTCCTATGGACTCCTGCTTTGAGCACAAATGACGAAGAGATTTTAGATTTGCAACATTCATGTTGGCTCCAATGTTGGAATTTGTTCGGCAACGTGAATGAGCAGAAAATGAAACTAGCTGAGCTCCGATCCACAGACCAAATGCGCCTGAGGCACAATCAAAGTGCGCCCCGGGCGCATCCTCTACTGACCACAGAATCACAGATCAAATGCGCCTCAGGTGCACTCCTAGTGCGCCCCAGGCGCATGCCCCACAGATCAAGTGCGCCTCAGGCGCAGGCGCACTCCAAGTGCTCCCCGAGCGCATCCTCCACTTATCAAGTGCGCCTCAGGTGTGACATAAATACTCATTTCCCTAATCTTTCCTGAAATAATGTACTTGAGTGTTGTTTTTATCGATAATAATGGATTACAACTTTTTGATGATATGTCCTTGGTGCCACTTTCTGGTAAGAAACCATCTCATTCTCAGGATGTATCCAACTTTTTTCGCTACTGTGTGTTTGAGGCATTTGTAGGCCTATTTTAATTTGTGCCCTCAAATCATTAAGATGAGACCTCAATACATTCCTAAGGAGGCATGAAACACAATGACGAACTTCTTTTTGCATAACTGTACTAAAAACAACAGGGAGAGATTATGGAAGAGAATTGGAACACAAAGAAATCACTCTTCAGTGTAGCTTATCCGTAGAACTTTTGCTTTCTGGTTTCGTACTCCCTTCTAGTTTGTGTAAACATGGATCGGGTGAGAAAATTACGCTGCTTGCTGCCAGCCAGTCCTTATTTGAAGGTTCCATGTAAACTTTTGTGTTCCTATGGACTCCTACTTTGAGCACAAATGACAAAGAGATTTTAGATTTGCAACATTCATGTTGGCTTTAATGTTGGAATTGGTTCGGGAACGTGAATGAGCAGAAAAATGAAACTGAGCAGGGTGTTTTTGTTTTTTGATCGGCAACCGAGCAGGGTGTTGTTGCCGAAGATCTCAGTTGGGATCAGCTTCCATCTAATATAGTAGTACAATATTACTGGCTTCTCTCCTCGTTTGGTTTTGTACGATCCATTCACGGTTTACAGCTACTCCTGTCCATTTCATGTTCAGGATGGGAGATTTTAAAAAGCTCTCTCTCTCTCTCTCTCTCTCTCTCTCTCTCTCTCTCTGCTTCATCTCCTTCTTCATAAAATTTGGTTACAGGGGAGCTATAGGCTTCTTGAGACCAAAGTGTTGGGGCAAACTAGCTGAGCTCCACAGACCAAATGCGCCTCAGGAGCAATCAAAGTGCGCCCCGGGCGCATCCTCTACTGACCAAATGCGCCTCGGGTGCATCCTCCACAGATCAAATGCGTCTCAGGCGCACTCCAAGTGCGCCCCGGGCGCATGCCCCACAGATCAAGTGCGCCTCAGGCGCAATACAAGTGCTCCCTGAGCTCATCCTCCACATGTCAAGTGTGCCTCAAAGTTGAAAGCTATATGCAGATTGTCTATGATATCTCTGCTTCCTCAATCTTCATTCCGGTTGCAATAAATGTGTGACATAAATACTCATTTCCCTAATCTTTCCTGAAATAATGTACTTGAGTGTCGTGTTTTTATCGACTATCATGGATTACAACTTTTGATCTCTGTCCTTGGTGCCACTTTCTGGTGAGAAAGGTGGAAGCATCTCATTCTCAGGATTTATGCAACTTTTTTGGCTTCTCTGTGTTTGAGGCATTTGTAGGCCTATTTTAATTTGTGCCCTCCAATCATAAGATGAGACCTCAATACATTCCTGAGGAGGCATGAAACACAATAACGTTAACCTCAAAAAAATAGGCATTTGTAGTTCTCTCTCTCTCTCTCTCTCTCTCTCTCTCTCTCTCTCTCTCTCTCTCTCTCTCTCTCTCTCTCTCTCTCTCTCTCTCTCTCTCTCTCAACTTCTCCTGTAAAGATATGCATAGCATGTTGACAAGGCATCAAACCTAGTCTATAGTTTCATATAAACTTTTAAAGCAAAATGGCCTTCGGAAACATACCACTATTATCCTTCCTTTGTGTTCCGGTATTTTGTATCTATGATGCTGGCAGCCACTTGTATCTAGTTTTCTGAATTGTCATGTGTGTTATTTTAGGGGAGGGTGATGAAGGTTGATGATGCATTCCGGTCGATTAATTTTCCTTTTTGTGGCATCTCTCTTGCATGGGTGCCTCATGGCGATTGCAGAGAGCCAAAAATCCAGCAAGTTAATTCATAAAGAAAGGGAGATGGAGGCAGAGGTCTACATGTAACCACAATTTCTGGAAGCTGGCAGCGGTGTCCAAGCCAGCTAGCTACCTTCAAGAAGTATCATTTTGGCTGCTATTGGTAGTGTGATAAGCAATCAAAGAGAAGAATATTGGCTATTGGTAGAAAATTATGGTCTAGCATAGCCATGTTCGTTAGAAATTCGTTTTCTTTGGAGAAAGAAGGATGAAGGCGGTGCTTTTAGATTAGAGTGTTCTGTAATCTGCAGTTTCTGCAAATGTTATTGGGTACATTTCCTAGGGTGTTATTGGGTCCCGGGTAAGTCAAGGTGCGTGTAAGCAGGTCTGGATATTTGAGTTATTAAAAAAAGTTGCAAGGACTTCCTATTGCCGTTCATTCGTTGTTAGAAAAGGGTATTTGTAAAGCAAGATTTCTGTGTTTTTCTTTCTTTCTCACCACTTTTGACACTTGTGTATGTACGGAGCACCTGAAAGCTTCATGGAATGGAAACAAGGCAATTCTCTGAAGATTTACCTGTGTATTTATACCCCTTTTTGTGGGAGTATTGAGGATTTGCCTTTGATGTTTAGTCTTTAGCCATTGCAGTATGCATTTATTTAAGAGCAGTTGTATTGAACTGAACAAATTCAAATTAAAATGTCTCTCCAATTCAAGGTCTTGTATCTGTCATTTTTTTTATGGGCGATTGTTTCTGTCTTGTTGGTTGTTCCAGTTGGAAATAATTATCTCGTCCAAACTAGTATATAAGCCTGAGCGGCCTCTTCACTCATTGTCAATTGGTTTTGAGGTGTATGCTTTAACATGGTATCGGACCAAGGTTTTCGGAGGCTTTTTTCCCTTGTTTGTGTCATAGTTACACTTTATTTCGTTGTAATCCGTGTGTTCTGGATCCTTTGTTGACCTCTCCAAGTGCGAGTTGGGGGTCACACGTGAGAGGGAGTGTTGAAAATTGTCCCACATCGGTTCATATATCTCCTCCAAAACTAATATATAAGCCTAGACGGTCTCTCCACTTATTGCCAATTAATTTTGAGGTGGATGCTTTAATTTGCATCTTCAATTTGTGAAGTATTTAAATCCAGTAAATCTAAAACAACACAGGTTTACAGGATATGAAGTTTTTTTTTCTCCAAATAATCTCAGATGTTCAAGTCTACTTATGCGAATTTCGATTAATTTTGAGGATCAATCTCACCACTTCCTTGCAGGCTACCAAAGCTCTGTATTGAATTTGCCTCAAAGAAATTGATAGTATCTAAGAGATTTCGAATTTGAGATCTTAAAATGGAGCAAATTCTTACTTCATGGCCCTTTGCCGCCAACCCCAAGAATATGAAGTTGGAATCTTACCCTGAACAATGCTATCACCAGATGCAGTTTTTGGGAAAAGATCTCGAAAGTACCCCCCCCACCTCCTCTCCCTTGACATTGGCAGAGATTTTCTGCTTGATCTGATTAATAATGTGACGGGCATTTTTCCAACATCATTTAAATTAAAAAAATAAAGGAATCATTTGATACTTTTGTCCAACAAGATATAGTAGTTTGCGGATAAAAAAAAAATATACTCCAGTAGTTATTATGGCACCCACGTGTTCGCCGTTGTAATATCGTGCTTCAATTCCGATATGTTACGCAAATACGGTAATTGGGAGTTTTTCTTTTATGATAGAATAGATACACACTTTTAAGAATTGTGTACCTTATGCATCTATTTTATGATTCATTCATAATATTTTAGTGTGTTTCGTAATTTTTGTTCTAGTTTTCATAACCTTTCAGCAAGACGATTCGTAACATTTTTATTATGATTTATAACATTTTGATGCACATCGTAACTTTTATACTAAAAAATCATAACTTTTTAGTAATACAATTCGTAATATTTAGGATTCGTCACTTTTTAACAATATGATTCGTAACTTTTTAACAATATATGATTCGTAACATTTTCTCTATGAATTATATAACATTTGGGGGTGCATATGATACACACCTAAATAAGAAATGTGTATTGTACTCTCTCTCTCTCTCTCTCTCTCTCTCTCTCTCTCTCTCTATATATATATATATATATATATATATATATATATATATATATATAACATCCTCACAGTAAAATAGCTCCCTTATTAACAAGCCTATGGGCAGCTTTTACCGCATTTCTGGATTCTTTCATAAGTTTGACCTACATCATGGGTTTTGTTTGTTTCGACGTAAAATGGACGGTAAAATGAAGAGGATGAGGTTTTTTTTTCTGGTAAGTACGAAGAGGAAGAAGTTGTGGGTTAGTCAGGGCCGCCCTAAGGATTTGTAGTGCCCAAGGCCTAAATAAAAAAAGTGTGCCCTTAAAGAGTTAATACTTAACAATTTCTATAACAATCATAATATGAGAACCAATATAAAATTTGGCAAAACCTCTCAAGCATAGAAAGGAGCATGCCCTTAAAATGCTAATACCAAGCAAGAATTATGTTTCAAAACTAACTTTCTAAATTATGGTTCGCAAACATTTCGAAATGGTGAATTTAGTGATTTAGAGTGATATCAGGGCCTTTCTTTAGAAACTAGAGCAAGTGGAGCTTTAGCAAGCTAAATCATAAGAAACTAGAGCGAGTAAAGCTTTAGCCCTCTCACACATGCAGAATGTGAGGATATCATCTGTTAGAATTGGTATGTAATCTGTTGAAATTTTTAGTGTATTTGTTAAAACCCTGTGGTTGCCTTATCCCACATTGGCTAGTTACAAAACTTTTTTTTACCTTAAATGACAATGCACCTTAGTGGGCCTGCAAACGTGGCTAGACACAAGGAGAGGTCTCAGGTGCTCGGAGAAATGGGCCAAGGCCTAAGGCAATTTGAAAAAACTTATCCAGAATTCAATTAACCGGGTTCGCGTCATGAGTTACTCGCCCTCAGGAGGGGTGCAAAGCCAAGATTTGAGCCTGGACACATCACATTTTGCGAAAAAAACAGAAGTACATATAACCTGTCCATTAGCCATGTTTTTTATTTGGGTTTCTTAAAAAGAGTTGTAACAACCTGGATCCTCAAGCACCACGATATTAAAAAGACCACAATCTGTCTTTTATTCCAAATTTTTTTTACAATTTACAACTATCTCTAAAATAAATAAACACCCACTCTCGCAGCAACTCAGACAAGCTCGCACCACCGGCACCTGGCCTGCTAACCAACCTACAAGCTGGAGTCCCAAGGACTCCAGAAGTGTGTGAGACATAATAACGTGTACAATATCAACACCAAATAAACTACACAACATCAACCACCACTTATAACACCAATTAACAACGAATATAACACATTCCACATAAATGGAACCATATATCCGGTCCTCCTCAGTATATGACGGATGACATACCACCTCACTAGCCTCACCACAGCCCATTGGCCAACTTGTCTTTTGGCATAGCTTATTAGCTAGTCACCCCGTCACATACTAAACAGTTCCACGACATACAGTTACTGCACATAACACAACAAACAAGAATCCCAACATTAATATTGTACAAGAACATGTATCTCACACTCACCCTCACCCTCAAATCGCCTTGTCATCAGATATAGTTCCACCTTATATTCCTCTTCAAAGAATAACGTACAAGATCTCATCACCATCAAAATTGAACCCACTGTCCATAACTTTGCTCTATGAAAGACTATTAGGGGGTGTTCCAGGCAGGATTCTTTTTTTAAAAGTTCTTTTTCTTTAATTTTCAAACTCAACTATAATGAAAATAAAAGATAATTTTTTGATTTTTCTTGCACCGTATAAAAGATCTCAATGAAATCTATCAAACAAGATCCATATTGGTAGGAAAATTATTTGCGTAAACACATGATTTTTAGGCTTGAAATTACCTTCTTTTTTCTAAAACTTTCTTTTTCTTTAGTTGGAACACCACCTAATTTTTTTAGTTTCCTACCACCGTAATGATTCGAGCCTTCAGGTTCACTTATATAGTAACTGATGCTTAGTCATCAATTCAAACCACCAAGTTCACCTTATGAGTTCCACCTCCAGCTTAGTTCCCAAGTCCAGCACATGCCAACACAAAATGCTCTACACATTGCACAAGGCACCGAATGCCTTTTCTTTTGTTTTGTTCTCTATATTTTCTAAATACACAACTAAAGTAAAGTTACTTTTAAGACAAATACGGGTATTACAAGAGTCCTACTCAAACCCAAGTAATAAAAATATTTGAGTGCCCCAATAACTTGGGATTTTGGGGATGGTCCGGCCCTGGGGTTAGTGTGAACAAAATGCAATAACTTTTAGCGAAAATGCCCCTTGGCGCCTAAAGAGCGAAAAAATAGAAGGATGGGTTGCAGAAAAGGTTTAGCCTCATTCGAGTTATGGACACCTTTGACAGACTCCTCACAGTCGGGCTGGATGCTCAACTCATTACAGAGAACCACTCCAGAGCACAAAGGCCAGCCAAGGGGGCCGGATCCCGTCCATTTGCTTCTGACTAATTTGGTCCATTTGGGGCATCCAGGCACTTTGGGACGGCCCCAACATACCAGCCGAAACAGAGGTCACACTCCAAGCAGTAGCATTTCCATCATAAAGCCCCAGTCAAGGGTTTTTGCGCAACAGGCCTTTCTAGTTCTGGTCGGTTTTAGTAACTATTAAGATCCGTAACAGAGTTTTGCATATAAAACGCGAGAGGCTCAGGTGAACCCAAATCTTGCCATTTTGACATTTTGCACACTACTGATACTATTTGACCTTATTTTGCCATTTTGTTACTTTTCCGCAGGAAAATTCGAGATACTTCGTGTCAAACGAGAGAAATCTGTACAAACTTTAACAGCATAATAAATTTCTTTTACTGAGATCATGAAGTTAACTAATTTTGAATTATTTGTATTTTTTGAGATGGCACTCGAGATGAATCAATAACTGACACAACAAATTCACGTATTGCTAATAATTGTTCATGTAAGACCAAAAATAATAAATAAATAAAAATTACATTGGCTGGGAATTCCGTTGTCTAAACCTTCTGAACTAGGAACTACACTCCTCTATTCTCCGGTCTCTCGCCATGTAAAACCATTGTCAATTTCTGTTCAACACTGAGAGCAATGCATAGCTAAAAACCAGATGGTTTTTGGTTGCATACCTGTACCAACCTCTCTGCGGTTTTCTAGATTTCTTCCATTCATCAATTTTTCTTCCATACAAATGAGATATAAACCTTCAGTGGCCGGAATAGGAGTGGCTGAAAAAGGAACGCACAACTTCCTGACATTGAAATGACTAATTGAACAACTACTGTAAGTGCAGATCTTTAGGGCAGCACGACCATCAGATGCTTACAGAACACAAGATCATATAGATATATACATGCCTAATTAGCAGGATTCAAAATGGATGCTTTAGCTCAAGCAGTACCAATGTCGAAGTGTTGCCCAGAGATATAGAACTGTGCACACAAGCTCGTAAGTCATCATCGCAAGCTAATAAAATCAAATCATCATCCTCATCTTGATACTTGACATAGTAAGTTCCAACGTCCAGGTTCAGTCTTTTAGCCACTTCATGCTCCAGCTCTCTAAACCCGGCCGACAAAGACAGCCCAAACTTCAACATCAAATCTCCATATTTTGCCTTAACTAAAACCTTATTCGCTTCTTGGGATTCTGGCTTTATGTGAGCAACACTAACTGAGGCTTGATTCAAAGGCAGATCAGAATTTAGTTGTACGGTTTGTCCCTCGTTCTTAATATGCGAGGGCTCACTTATGTTGTGAGGTGGCCACCGATGGATACCATAACCCCTACAGATACGCTTCAATGTAGATCCGCTAACTGCAAAAGGAAAATTTACATGAGAGATTCCTTTATGTTCTCTACTGCTATCTGTATGGAGACTGTCGAGATGAAAGCAACAATTAGGACCACGGTCCACAAGCAACAATGTGATTTAACCTTCTCGAGAGTGTACTCCTTCCTACCTTTGAGGTCCATTGCAGCATCTTTAAGTTTCTTATCAGAATATAGAAGGATATCGTCTAGAGAAATTTCAATTCGAACTCCAGTTTTTCCCTGCTCCCTTTTTTGCATTTTGATGGTGCCTTCTGTTGGACAAGTTACCTCCAAGTCATTTCGTTCAGCAATTAATGCATCCATTGATGGCTGATCCAATGAATCTGGACATGTCATCGCTCCTTCTCCATTCTGCGAGAGTTCGAGAATACTTATCTAATTTCATAATTTGTAAAAATTTAGGGGCAAAATTATTGCTCTTTTTACACAATTACTACTAACAAAACAAATTGACTTATCAAAAATGAACGAGTGAACTACTTGTCGATTTGGCCACGGAGTGATCCCATGTTGTCCCCCGATGTGCTTGAATGTGGAAGCTCTAACTGCATGAGCAAGAATTTAGATGGTTCACAAACAAGATCCAAGATTGCAAGCAACCCTTAACTTAGGTGAAGAAGCTTACCGCCAAGACTCTTCGCAAAAGTAGGTTGACCTTTATTCTCCAAATTAGAAATAGATGGCAAGCTATCGTCTTCCCAGAGATCATGTCCTCCATCTATTGCAGCATCAAGTTCCCTCCATGAAGGTTCTTCTAGTGAATCAACGTGCACAATAGCTCCAACATTTGGTAACGCTATGGGAAATGCCTCATCCTTTTGCCAATTTGGAATCAAGTAGAATTAATAAGTAAATTTGAACTCTTATGGATTTACTTTTTTTTTTTTTCAGTTTAAAAAAAAGGAAGTCTTTATTGTGTAAATATTCAAATCTCCTCAAACAACATAACTACCGAGTCTTGCAAAATATAAAACATTTGGACCCTGTAAGTCAGATTTCAATTCATTATGTAATAACCAAACCAAGCCTCATGTCCCAATTCATTATGTAATCCAATTTCAAAAAGCCCTAACCTTGTTTATGTTGCGAGGAGGCCACCGAAGAATACCATGTCTCCTACAGATACGCTTCAATGTCGAGTCGCTGACTGCAACAGAGAAATTCAGATAACACAAACTATTGGCAAAAGCTTAACAACTTTTCTATGAGAGGCGATTGTCGTGTTGAAAATAATAATGAAGACCACAAAAAAAGCAACACTATTGTCAAATTTTTGGGAGCATACTATTACCTTGGAGTCCCCTTGCAGCCTCACTACGGCTCAATGTTGAAAATCGTAGGACATCGTCTAAAGAAAAATCAACCCTGACTCCAGTTTTTTTGAGTTTCTTTTCTGTTGTCTTGGTTGTGCCGTCTCGTGAAATAGTAGCAACTGTATCGTCCTGTTCTGTATTCGTAACATCCATTCCATTGTTTATTGCATCAAATGATGACTGATACAGTTGACCTAGTGGCAATATCTCTCCTGCATCCTTAAAGAGTTGAGGACTAGGAATAATTCTACCAGCTTGGACCATTTGCACGGGTTGACTTTTCCAACCATTCTGACTATCAAAAACTTCGATGGATGATACTTCTCCCAATTCTTTTCCGGAAGCAAGTTTTAAAATTTTCCTTTATGGTTCGCAATATCATGTCCACAGTGGTCAGTGTGTTCTCATTGTCTTCGCCGCTCTTGGGCAAAAAGAACTCGAGTATGTAAACATCTTCCCCTGTGTAACTGCTATGCAAGCATATAGTGAACCAACCACTTAATTTGCAATGTCGTGCAAAGGGTACCAACGGGTACTCAGCTATGCTGAATTGTGTTACGTCCTTGCAGTACAACATGTTAGGAAATGAAAGTACCCTCTCAGCAACTTCCCCCTTTGGTAGGTGATATCCAGTATTGGCTATCAAGAAATCAACGAGGTGGTTATTGTTGGCCTCAAAAGCCCCGAGATATTCTCCACCCTCGGATGAGAGTCGGCCTAGCAATAAAGAGTCGCAAGCACTGCACGGGACCCAAGTCAGAGCCAAAGGTAACTTATGTATTTTAGACACTGATTCCAATACCAACGCGAGTTCATGGAAGGCAGATGTAAGAGTTTTATCCTCGTCCTTGTACTGATTCACAATTTTTACCATGTAAAAATGCATGTGAGAACTTGTTCTGTACAATCTTGACATAAGAATTAAAATAGTAGATAACACATTGCATTATAATTTGGTACTTACTTTCATTTGATAGTGTTTATATACATCAATAGATTGCAAGCCTAGCTCCTGCAGGGAAATGGAAAGGATAAAATGAGGAATCTCAAATTCTTGAAACGTAAAATATTGTCAATAAAGGAAGCACATCAGAAAATCCACGGAAACTTTAGAATGACATCATAACTACACAATGCAAGAAGTATCAAGGACACTTCTTGGGAATTCACACAATAGAGTAAGTAAAAAATAAATATGTGCTTACTTCCGGTCATCCCTCCCATTGAGAGGATTGATTAATCCCAGAATGCAAATGCAATTGCTCTATGAATCAAAATGAGAAGGATGATTGGAAATAAGTGCAACAGCATTAAGACAGAGCAAGAAGAAGGTTAAGTGGAATATCCCCGGATTCCAAAGCAACAAAAGAAAAACTCCACAAATTAATTGTCCTTCTAGGGCTGTTAAATGAAATTCATGGAGATCAATAAAAACAAATAAAGCAAGGTATTCAACAACAAAGTTCTTGTTAAATCCAAATAAATCTATTCATTTTGTAAAAGCAGGATCAGAGTAAAGCAAAGTGAAGAAACCGTATGTCCAAATAGATACCAGTCTTTTGTACAAATAGATACAGGTGTATATCTTCGGGTCGGGCACCTCAAACCTGAAAATAGAGGAATGGTGGATATGTATCCAAATTTGGATATGGATACAAGGATACGCTGAATTTATTTATTCCAGCACAAATACTAAAAATAGTGCTAAATAGTCAAGGGTAAGCACATGTCTTTACGGCCCATTAATAAATGGAATGTCTTTATGGCCCATCAAAGAAATGCAAAGCTTTCAAGTAAGCTTTGGTCCAAGGGGCTATACAATAAAGATGCAACACAGCTTTGTAGATTGATCAGCTTTCAGGATTGCATATGATGATAGTTTCTTCTGAGTTCCTCTGGTTGATACTATGGTCTACACTACATGGCAACGAAAATGGCTATACAAAAATGCTGGACTGTGTCACATTCACCTATTGTCTTCTTTTATTGTCAAATAAAACATATAATAAGAGAAAAAAACAAGAAGAAAGGAAGTAATGAATGTTAATAAGACAGCGAAAATGCTAATTAGGGACAAACCTGAAAAACATCGTGCAGGTTGCAAAGGAAAGATTTGTGATACCAATCTGTAATGGCGTCAACGGTAGAGACTAGCTCAAGTACACCAACACAGATTTGGCTGGAATGTTCGAACACCGGCAAAGCCCAGGATGCTCTAACTTGGCAACGAGAAGCGTCATCGCGTTGTGGATACTCTTTCACAGAGTAATATTGCACATCAGCAGCAGATTCAGGCAATTTATACAGGAACACACGGCCAGGAAGCCCAAGTTCTTCTTCTCCAATATCCCCGTAAAATTTATACTCCATAGATTTCATCCTATACTCACAAAGCCCCCATGTTGACTTTCCCATTTTACTAACAGCACAAGGTTGGTTTTGAGTTGTAAGCAAAGTCCGCCCCTCGGTTGTGGTAGTTGCAGCCCAATATTGAACAAGTGATTGACCAAATCTTGGGTGTAAGACTATTCTCCCAAGCGCAAGTCTGATCTTGTCTTTCACCGTCGGACTAGAATCAGGGCTAACAACCAGATTCTCTGAAACTAAAAATATGAAACAGAAAATGAACGAGCGGACCAATGGAAAAAGTCGGGGGATTCAAAACTTTTGAGTTTCTTTCCCAAACAACAATCAGAGATAAACAACAAAACTAGGAAGACAAGTGATTCAAAGAGTAGGTACAAATAACATAACAAGGTAAGACCATATCTCCATTCCTTACATTCTTTTTTACTAAAAAAAAAATTTTGATTAAAAACCTGTTAAAACTCACTTCACCTACTTTACTCCTTAACTCAAAACTATAGCACGTTGTGTTTGACTCACAATTTTACCCAAATTAAGAGTTACTCAAATTTTAAAAAGCTATTTTCTTCCTTTCAAATGGATAACTATAGCTGTCACTACTTAAGCATTTTCTCAAATTTGTACGAGGAATTGGGTTTCTGAACCAAATTTGAAATCGGAGTTAAAACCCTCAAAATCCAATTACAGCCCTTTACTCAGAATCGTACCACATGGAGATTTACCCTTTTATTAACCCAAATCAAGGAGACTTTAATTCCTATACCAAATTTACGCTAGGTTTTGGTTGTTCCTGGTGGTGGATGCTGGTGGTTGTGGTGGTGGGTTTTGAATCTGATGGTGTTGCGTGGGAATACTTTTTTGGGGGGCAAATGAAGAAATTATTAGAACGAAGAAACAGGATACAAATCAAAGGGGCATGCCCCAGATCAAAACATGGTCAACATGACCACCAAAACTAGTAATTCTTAAAAGCAAAACAGACAACCCAAAACAACCTGTCTTACACTTTGAAAATGCTAACTCAAAAATTCGAGCTGGAAGGTGCCAAAGGGAAGAGAGACAGGTTTTCATCTGACTTCTGGACTCTTCTCCATGAACAGATGCAAGCTCTAATATCAGTTACAGTTTTTTACTCCAACAGCTGAACAAGGCCACAATGTTGAAATATTCTTCTATTACACAGTTAACACTCACCCCAAGCTAGGGAACTGAGAACCACTTATGATATTGTCCCATCCATTCCACAATCTCAGCCAACCCATTGAATGGACAAGGATCATTGAGTTTGGTCTGCAAACCCCACCAAAACTGCAGAGCATAGGAGCATTGGAAGAAGAGATGATTATGAGTCTCTACTGCATCAGAACGTAGAAAACAATGAGCATCTGTGATGCAGGACAGATTTGGAATAGGGCTAAGTATTATCAAACACGAGGGAAAGGGGCTATTTTTTGGGGCTGTGAATAGTAGATGTGAACAGTATTTTGTAAGAAGGAGAGAAGAATTAGAGAAGGATAGATCTAGGCCTCACACCTAGGTTACCAAAGGCATCACACCTAAGGCCTCTTTAGCATCACACCAAAGAATGAGATTGCATCACACAATCAGTAAAGCTTAAAGCTAATTTTTCATTCATTCAATCATAATTCAAGCTCTTGAGATTACATGACTTATATAGACTCCATAATACTTGAATGCAAATAACTACTCCTATTCCCAATAGGTCTAGGCATAATGAATGTGTGAATGCGAATAACTATTCATATTCCCTAGATGGCCGGATAGGATGAATGTATACATAAAGGTTGAATGCATTAAATATGTGGTCAAACTTCCCTAAATGAAAAGACACAAGGCTCATGAAAAGTCACGGCCTTTAATGTTCCAACCAATACCTAATTAATATCCCAGGTAGGGGCACATCATCCAACATATGCCAAATTAAGGCTGGAGCCATAGAATCATCCAATCCATGTTTTTTATAGCCTTTTATCGGGTGCTGCCATTTTCAATCAACTCTCCCCGGCTTGAGGGAACTCGACCCCGATGAGTTAAAAGCATGGAACCGTTCATGAAGGTCCGGGTTGAGGCGGTGAAATTCCTCTTCAGTAATCCAAGTACAATCTGAAAGTGAACGCCCCTTCCACTTAATGAGATACTTTTGATAACCTCCATGACAAGTCGAAATAATTTGATGATCGACCACATCTTCGATTTCATCCTCGAAACGTTTGGATGCCGGGAGAGATGCCACAGGGTCAGCCCGGTTACTATCTCAACATGCCAAGAATATCGAGTCAGATCCTCAATATTGAACACGTTACTTATGCCCATATCATCAGGTAATTCAAGCACATAGGCGTTAGAGCTGATTTTCTTGAGAACTTTAAATGGACCAGCACTCTTTGAATGAAGTTTCTTATAAACCCCTTTAGGATATCGTTCTGGTTTGACTCAAACCATAACCATGTCACCTTCATCAAATTCAGCAAACCTCCGCCTCAAATCAGCATGTTGTTTGTAGCTCTCATTGCTGATGGCAATCTTTCGCCGCACATCATCATGGATATCACGGATGTGTTGACTAAAAGCTTCAGCTTCAGCACTTGGGAAAGCCTGAATAGGTAGAGGAACCAAATCTATTGGTTTCCTAGGAAGCAAACCTGTGAATATTTCGAAAGGGCTGCGTCCTGTAGATCTATTTACGGAGCTGTTGAATGTAAATTCAGCCATTCAGCCATGGGAACCACCTAATCCCAGCTGCCAACATGATCACCCACAAGGCAGCGAAGTAGTTTACCCAAACTGCGGTTAACAACTTCCGTTTGACCATCAGTTTGCGGATGAAAAGCCGAAGAAAATTTCAGTTTTGTATTCAGCAACTTCCATAGCATTCGCCAGAAGTAACTCACAAACTTCGAATCACGGTCAGAGACGATGGTCTTTGGTAATCCATGAAGTCTAACAACTTCTTGAAAGAAGAGCTTAGCAATGTGGACAGCATCAGATGTCTTTGAACAAGGAATGAAGTGTGCCATTTTGGAGAAGCGATCCACAACCACAAAGATAAAGTCATGTTACCGAAGGGTTTTTGGTAATCCAAGGACAAAATCCATACTTAAATCCTGCCAAGGCTCATGAGGCACAAGTAGCGGAGTGTATAAACCTGTATTCTTCTTTCTTCCCTTTGAAAGTTGGCAAGTACGGCATTGCGAAACAACTGCCCACACCTCGCTTCAGCTTTGGTCAATAAAAGCAATCTTCAGCTTTGGCCAATAAAAGCGATCTTCAGCCATTGCAATTGTCTTATCTCTTCCAAAATGACCTGCTGCCCCTCCGGAATGCAATTCCCAAATCATTTCTTCATGGAGTGATGTGTTAGGTAAGCAAAGTCAGGTTCCCTTGAAGAGGAAACCATCATGCAAAGAAAAATCACCATATCCTCCCTGCTGTCCAGCCAGCAGCTGAGCATGTATGGAGCTGAAATCCTTACAAGAAGGATAGTCTCTCTTGAGCAAATCAAAACCCACCACTTGTATAGCCATGGAAGAGAGAACATACACCACTCGGCTAAGGGCATCAGCAACCTTATTTTCCGAACCAGCCTTATGTTTGATAACAAAAGAATATTCCTGCAGAAATGAAACCCATTTGCAATGTCGATGATTCAGCTTCTTTTGAGAGTTGATGTACTTGAGTGCCTCATGGTCGGAAAACAACACAAACTCCTTAAAAAGAAGATAGTGTCTCCAATGGCGAAGTGCTTGAATCACTGCATAAAATTCTTTGTCATAGGTGGAATACTTTTGCTTGGCTTCATTGAGTTTTTCACTAAAATAAGCAACCGGGTGCCCTTCTTGACTAAGAACACCTCCAATCCCAACATGTGATGCATCGCATGCCACTTCAAATACCTTTGAGAAGTCAGGAAGACGTAGAACAGGAGCCTCAGGCATCAATCTGCTCAACCCTTAAACCTGTAATCTACCGCTGGTAGATTACCTGCCCAACACAGATAACCACTGGATAATGGACCATCTGTGCAGGAATACTTGGTTGTGTTCTTCAAGAATCTGACCACGTTCTTCAAGAATCTTCCCAATCGCTACCGCAGGAAACTTCCAATGGCAGAGGTGAAGGATGCCTCTTAACTTGGGGTGGAGAAACAGAAAGGTCAGGAAAAAATTTGTAGATTTTCTTTCCCGTCGTGTTTAGGAATTTAGGGTTTTGAAATCCTAGAAAGAAAAGGAGGAATTAAAGTAATAAGTAATAACGTCTTTGAATTTTTTACAACCAAAATTTGAGTTAAATTTGGTTAGCCATTGGAGTGCATGATACCAAATATAGCTTTTAATTGAATTTTGAGTAAAAATTGAGTAAAGGCTGGAGATGCTCTAATGAAGCGTGACTCATATCAAATGACTGAAATTTACATCTAAAGCTGTTTTCTCCCTTACAAATTTACTTCCCGAATTGGGTTTGCCTAACGAAGTGCGTCTCATATCAAATGACGGAAATTTTTACCTAAACTTGAGTAAGGAATTGATGAAATTGAGTATAAGCTGGAGATGCTCTAATGAAGCGTGAATCATATCAAATGACTGAAATTTACATGTAAAAATTCCTCTTCAGTAATCCAAGTACAATCTGAAAGTGAACGCCCCTTCCACTTAATGAGATACTTTTGATAACCTCCATGTCAAGTCGAAATAATTTGATGATCGACCACATCTTCGATTTCATCCTCGAAACGTTTGGATGCCCGGAGAGATGCCACAGGGTCAGCCCGGTTACTATCTCAACATGCCCAGAATATCGAGTCAGATCCTCAATATTGAACACGTTACTTATGCCCATATCATCAGGTAATTCAAGCACATAGGCATTAGAGCTGATTTTCTTGAGAACTTTAAATGGACCAGCACTCTTTGAATGAAGTTTCTTATAAACCCCTTTAGGATATCGTTCTAGTTTGACTCGAACCATAACCATGTCACCTTCATCAAATTCAGCAAATCTCCGCCTCAAATCAGCATGTTGTTTGTAGCTCTCATTGCTGATGGCAATCTTTCGCCGCACATCATCATGGATATCACGGATGTGTTGACTAAAAGCTTCAGCTTCAGCACTTGGGAAAGCCTGAATAGGTAGAGGAACCAAATCTATTGGTTTCCTAGGAAGCAAACCTGTGACAATTTCGAAAGGGCTGCGTCCTGTAGATCTATTTACGGAGCTGTTGAATGCAAATTCAGCCATGGGAAGCACCTGATCCCAGCTTCCAACATGATCACCCATAAGGCAGCGAAGTAGTTTACCCAAACTGCGGTTAACAACTTCCGTTTGACCATCAGTTTGCGGATGAAAAGCCGAAGAAAATTTCAGCTTTGTATTCAGCAACTTCCATAGCATTCGCCAGAAGTAACTCACAAACTTCGAATCACGGTCAGAGACGATGGTCTTTGGTAATCCATGAAGTCTAACAACTTCTTGAAAGAAGAGCTTAGCAATGTGGACAGCATCCGATGTCTTTGAACAAGGAATGAAGTGTGCCATTTTGGAGAAGCGATCCACAACCACAAAGATAAAGTCATGTTACCGAAGGGTTTTTGGTAATCCAAGGACAAAATCCATACTTAAATCCTGCCAAGGCTCATGGGGCACAAGTAGCGGAGTGTATAAACCTGTATTCTTCTTTCTTCCCTTTGAAAGTTGGCAAGTACGGCATTGCGAAACAACCCTGCCCACATCTCGCTTCAGCTTTGGCCAATAAAAGCAATCTTCAGCCATTGCAATTGTCTTATCTCTTCCAAAATGACCTGTTGCCCCTCCGGAATGCAATTCCCAAATCATTTCTTCATGGAGTGATGTGTTAGGTAAGCAAAGTCAGGTTCCCTTGAAGAGGAAACCATCATGCAAAGAAAAATCACCATATCCTCCCTGCTGTCCAGCCAGCAGCTGAGCATGTATGGAGCTGAAATCCTTACAAGAAGGATAGTCTCTCTTGAGCAAATCAAAACCCACCACTTGTATAGCCATGGAAGAGAGTACATACAACACTCAGCTAAGGGCATCAGCAACCTTATTCTCTGAACCAGCCTTATGTTTGATAACAAAAGAATATTCCTGCAGAAATGAAACCCATTTGCAATGTCGATGATTCAGCTTCTTTTGAGAGTTGATGTACTTGAGTGCTTCATGGTCGGAAAACAACACAAACTCCTTAAAAAGAAGATAATGTCACCAATAGCAAAGTGCTTGAATCACTGCATAAAATTCTTTGTCATAGGTGGAATACTTTTGCTTGGCTTCATTGAGTTTTTCACTAAAAGAAGCAACCGGGTGCCCTTCTTGACTAAGAACACCTCCAATCCCAACATGTGATGCATCGCATGCCACTTCAAATACCTTTGAGAAGTCAGGAAGACGTAGAACAGGAGCCTCAGACATCGATCCGCTATCAACCCCCAAACCTGTAATCTACCGCTGGTAGATTATCTGCCCAACACAGCTAACCACTGGATAATGGACCATCTGTGCAGGAATACTTGGTTGTGTTCTTCAAGAATCTGACCACGTTCTTCAAGAATCTTCCCAATCGCTACCGCAGGAAACTTCCAACGGCAGAGGTGAAGGATGCCTCTTAACTTGGGGTGGAGAAACAGAAAGGTCAGGACAAAATTTGTAGATTTTCTTTCTCGTCGTGTTTAGGAATTTAGGGTTTTGAAATCCTAGAAAGAAAAGGAGGAATGAAAGTAATAAGTAATAACGTCTTTGAATTTTTTACAACCAAAGTTTGAGTTAAAATTGGTTAGCCATTGGAGTGCATGATACCAAATATAGCTTTTAATTGAATTTTGAGTAAAAATTGAGTAAAGGCTGGAGATGCTCTAATGAAGCGTGACTCATATCAAATGACTGAAATTTACATCTAAAGCTGTTTTCTCCCTTACAAATTTACTTCCCAAATTGGGTTTCCCAAACGAAGTGCGTTTCATATCAAATGACGGAAATTTTTACCTAAACTTGAGTAAGGAATTGATGAAATTGAGTATAAGCTGGAGATGCTCTAATGAAGCGTGAATCATATCAAATGACTGAAATTTACATGTAAAGCTATTTCCTCCCTTGCAAATCTACTTCCTGAAGTGCGTTTCATATCAAATGACGGAAATTTTTACCTAAACTTGAGTAAGGCTGACTCTAAAGAATTGATGAAATTGAGTGCCCCAAAATCGAAAGCATAATTTTACTGGAAGAAATTAGAGAGAGAGAGAGAGAGAGAGAGAGAGAGAGGAACAGCAGTAGTTCATACCGTAACCGGAGACCGGAAGACGATGACGGGGTTTGTCGTCTTGTCGACTCCAGAAAACCCATCCCGTAACACGATGGGGTTCGCCGTCGTCGTCGTCCTCCAATCGAGACCAGTTGAGTTCTCTCTGCAAATACAGCCCGAAATCTGGCGGGAGTTCTTCTATTTCGTCAACGCTACTAATCACGGGAAGTAGTGATTGATTTGCTCCCTCCATTAATCTTTTCTGAGCAAATGGTGAACCTTCTTGGGTGGGGGGGGGGGGGGGGGGGGCGGGGTTCAAGGGTAGTCGGGGATCCTGGCCTTTCTAGTGCTGGTTCCAAGATCCATTTTAAGTACAAACTTCACTTTTGACCCCTATGGTTCGGACCATGTGCGAGTGACCCCCTGACTTATATTTATCAGCATTTACGCTAGTGCCTTCCCCATCGGGCTTCAACCATAGAACCAAAACCTCGAAGGCATTGAGTTTATCATCAGAGATCTCGAGTCGCGACCATTGGAGTCCTCCCTTTAGCATGTACTCCTTGAAATCGGGAGGGAAATAGTCTTCTTCTTCTTCTTCTTGATTACTGCTAGTACTATGTTCGAGGCCGTACTCCGCCATTTCCAATTTTGCCGATGGAGAAGAATCCATAAAAAGTACTCCAGCAAATAGGGCTTCTCTTCAAGACTTCAACCCACGAAACTCAACTGCAAAAGATCAGAAATTTAACCAGGCGAAGGATGAGTGTGGAATGAGGACCGAAATCGCCATTGTTGTTCAGCTTGCCCTGCCCGACGTCCGTATCAATCAACCTCGCGTTTCCAAAACAGGAGGTTAACACCGACGCGGTTTTCAATTTCCACTCTCCAGAACAATAATTTTACAGAAATGATTCGTTCGCAGCAAGCTGTGCACAGCAGCCATTTTCTCCCTCTTCGGGTCGCACAAAGATGATCGGAGCCGTTCATTTTGTTCAAAATATATCGTTTAAGGTCTCTGTAAACAATGAGCTTCGTTCGATATCATTTGAGGCGTTAACAAAACACCTAAAATCACTTCAGAATTTAAGAGCGGCTCCGATCATCTTTGTGCGACCCGAGGCGGGAGAAAATGGCTACTGTGCACAGCAGTCTGTGCACGTAGCACAGCTCATAATTTTATGAGAACAAATCCTATCCACTGCCAATGTAAAATCACACTTTTCTACCATTTTCTGTTGTGTGGGTCGCGCTGAATATCTATTGTTATAATCTGAATTGTTCATATTTTAAAACTTGTAATATTGTATTACCATGAAAAAATTAACTTGATAGAAAGTTGGTAGATATATTAAATTTTAAAATTTTGGTTTTATGGAATGGATGATTTGATTCTATCAATAATAATAAAGATAAATTGTTCATTTTACAAAACAAAATTCAAAAAATTTTGATACTCATGTTGATGTCTGATCAAGTTTATTTTTTGCGTAGGTACACTACTACGTGGGATTTACAAGATGAACGGTTCTGATCAACAATAAACACATGGTAGGACCAAAAAAGACGATGATAAAAAAGTGAGGATTTCCACTGGTGGATAGAATTTAACCTCTAATATTACAACTACTAGGGTTTGCCCGTACCTGAAGGCGCGGCGCAACATGAGATCTAATTAGTGGCAATTGTGTAATTAATATTGTGAGAGAGAGAGGGGAGGATAGCCGTAGGATTTATGGAGCAAATTAATGGTTAAGATTTATAGAGAGATAAGATTAAAAAACTCTTCTTCCTTATTATGTAGATAAACAAACACGCAAATAATTTACCCACACACTCACAAAGGGACCTGCAGAGTGTGTCGGGCCCACTCCACTCCCTTTGTGAGTGTGTGTGTTTGCGTGTGGTTGTAACATTGTTATTTCCAAAAGTAAAAAATTTTGGGTGTTAGGTGGATACCACGTCACGTGGTTGATGTGGTGTTGAGCACTCACATCCAGACCATTCAAAAGTACATTAGATGATCCAGATTGAAACACTCTCTCTTCTCTTTCTCTTTCCAAATTTGAGCTGTCCAAAATCGAAATCGAAAGCTCGAGTGATTTGAGCGAGCATCGCGTGGTACCTGCTTGTCAGTTCAAGCTTTGACATCCGATAATGCTCACCGACGCGGTTTTTTATTTCCCGGTTTTTTATTTCCCTTGGTCTTCAGATCCAGTACTCCTTACTCTTTTATTGACATTAAACTAAAAAATTGAGTAAAAATTCTTTAAAAAAAACTTCTCCCCCGCCTTACTCAAATCTATATCAAATTCGAATTTTACTCAAAGTTAAGCTCAAATCTAATTAGACTCAAACTCTTAATCAAAATTTTAAAGGTCAATTTCACACTCTTATATTTGAGACTCTACCATTTAGTAAAAATTTTACTCATATTTTGTGTTTGGATTTGAGTTTACCCATTATCATACGCAATACCAAAAGAAACTTTTACTCATTTTTACTCAAATCTGAGTAAGGGTTCCACTAAGCTTTCATAAAAAATACTTTACAACTTTGGAAAAAAAAAAAAGAACTATTGTTCCACTAAAGCAAATAAGTAGCAAAAAGGTTATTTGAACTATTGACCATAACGACATTGTTTTGGGGAAGGAAGACCAAAACGATGTGGTTTTGGTAAGAGTTTTTGGAAAAAATAAGGTTGGAACTTGGAACAGGTGTTCTGATTGGGTAAAAATAAGTTCTTAAATCTCAGTAGAACACCACTTAAGTACTTAGTTGATGAGTTAAAGTCGATATATTGTGCAATAATGATAGGTCTCGTAAAGCGGAATATAATGACTTAAAAAATAAGAACATTAACAGAACGGTGTCTTACTGGCCTCATTTTTCCAGAACATGGGGGTTGTTTTTTTGTTACATTTTATACATCCACGAACGTTAGCGGCCGTATTACTATGTTAGTCAACAAAGAATTCAAAGATTATTCATAACCATGAACTCCATACCCACCCCTCGTGAAGACTCGAACTCAGGCCTCTATCGGGGGAAATGAGACAAGCAACGTCACCAAGTGGTTTTCTAAAAAACAGGAGGTTAATGTACACAGGTGCCGTTTTGATTTCCTTGACCTTACATCCAGGGTTCCAAACGCGAGGTTGTAGTTCACCGACGTCGTTTTTCTAAAGTCCCTTGCGCTTTGACGCGCCCAATCCCCTACATCCCAATCCATGGCCCTCACCCTGCACCCACGCCATTGACGCCAACGTCCTACTACTCCATTCCCCTTATCCACTTCAAAAAACACAGGAGAGAGAGAGAGAGCGCGAGCGAGCTTGCTCAACAATGGCGTCCACTTCAATCGCCTTAACCCTCACCTCCCCCTCATCTTCCACTCCCCTTCTTCGCCCACCACTACCCACAATCTCCTTCACCCGTACCAGCTTCAGAACTTTCCCCCACCACCACATCAGGATTACCCCAACCCGATCAACCAAAGCCCAGGCCTTCGATTTTTCCAGCACCTTCTTCGAACAAGGATTCGGGGGAGGCGACGACGACGACAACGACGAAGACCCGACGAACACTATCGGGTCGATCCTCATGGGCATCGATGACGAGGAAAAGGAGGAGCCCCAGTGCCCGCCGGGGCTCCGTCAGTACGAGACCATGGCCGTCTTGAGACCCGACATGTCCGAAGAAGACCGCCTCTCTCTTACCCAGAAGTACGAGGAGGTAAATTGATTCGTGGGTTGTGTTTCATTTGCTCGTTTTGAGTTCAGTTGAAGATTCTGTAGTTAAAGTAGGGCTTGCGTTGGTAGGATTTTTAGAGCTGTTTTTGTTTTAGTTGATTTATCTGACCTTGGATTCGACTCGTTAGCTAAGCTCTCTGAATAAATAACCATGTGAAAGTTACACATAGTGAGAGTTGAAATCCCTTTAGGCTCAGTTTGAGGACATGAATCTTGAAGGGAAGGAGAATGTGGTGGATTTCTTTGATTCCCGTGTTCAATGGAATGGGCCATAATATGAATGTGATTCGTAATGACATATCGACCAAGAATTACATTGTCCCATGGTAATTTTAGATATCAGGCTCAATCGTACAACAACCTGTAATAGTACCTGTGTAGTCCCAATGAAGATATGGGCGGGGGAGGACCAGAGACAGACGGCAATATGTGCACAAAATGTCTGCCTGCCCTCAGAAAGTTTTACCAGTAAAGTAGCGCCCCCTATGCCTCAAAAAATCGAGGAACTCTGGGATATGCTGTAGAATTATTTCCGCAAATCAAAGTTGGGAGGCATCAGAGAGGGCAATCCTAGAGAGCCGATTAATTTCTGTGCTTATTACCTTGCCTCTTCATTCTGAATTCAGAGCATTAGTAATGCACAACAACATGCTCAATCCACCCAAAAAATGAAAATGTCGACTTTAATAGATTTTGGAAATAATCCTTTCCTGAATAAGATTGTTGTAATGGACTTACCTCAGGTATTTGATTGTTGGCAATCTTATTTAACTTGGTTATAAAGTAGCATCGTACGATAATGAAACTCTGGAGCAACCAAATGATCCACATTATATGTCCCCGAATACTCTTACGAATGTAATGAGCCAAATTGCATACTAACTTTATGCTAAAATAGGATAAAAGTGTTTTCAAATCGGAATACGTATCGTGTATCGTTTTTCTCATTTTATGAATCGTATCGGGATACATGTTGCGTATCGTAAGATATGTTAACAGAACCTAATAGGCAAAAAAATAATAGTTATACTTAATTATAGTATAAAAATCTAGTGTATATTTGAAAATTTAAGTGTTTTATATATGAAAAAATGCTTTGAGGATGAAAAAATCCAAGTCTCTTAGGCAGGGTCTATCGCATTGAGGCTTTCTAGTGCCTGAGTTAAGGAAAGAGAAAAAGTGCCCTTATCTGATTCGCACAAAACGTGATCGAAATATGTTCTTTCTTTTATTCGAGCTTTGAGTGTGGGTATTCTTTAAATGATTTTGATACGACCATAACTAGATGAAAAGATCAGAACGCATTTGGTGTTCCACTTCTCAAAATATTGTATGATTTGTTCTCTCTAGGTAATCTTAGGATACGCTGTGAATCGGGATACGCTATAATATTGTAGATACGCCACCGTATAGTAGGATTTCTATACAAAAAAGATACGGGGTGTGATACGTATCAATTTTGGAAGGAGACGATATGAATTGTAGGATACGTATCCCGTATTGTAAGATTTTAACAACCATTACAAGTGTAACCTGATGAACATTCAGGAGTGCCAAGAAGTGTCAAAACTGAAACTTTTTGAGGATCCTTTGATAACCCTTTCAAGGTGTGGTTGTATTGCTACCTGGACTTGGAAGCTTTGGGGATGCATAAGGTTGCTCAATGTACTACTTCTAAAATCATCACTTCTTATTAAGCCATTATTATTTGGCACCCAACATTAAGTCTATTTGAAACTTCAATGAGTCCCTAGTAAGAGTTATTGCAGTCTCGTTGTATTTATTCTGACTCTTGATTTCTGTAGTTTACCTTAACCTTGTTTTTCGTGGAAACAAGTTAGCTGTGGGTTAGAATATGGTTGAATGTGAGACATTAAGGTTCCATGTCAAGTCTGATTTTCTCAAATTATAATGATAGAAGTTATGAGTGTTGATTCTACCAGTGAAGTTAATATTTTATTCAGTTTCTTTACATCCCATATAGAACTGTATGTCTCCATCTTTTGGTTTGCAACTACCATCCCGTGAAGTTTATCTTACTCCACTTTGTTTTTGGTCACTCATGGAGTCAAAATGGCATCTTATTAGTCATCTTTCAACTGATATTGCCGAATGAATTATGAAGACTATTGGTGTTAATGCTCTCTTTTGGGGGTTGACATTACATATTTCCTGTGCATATTACCCATTAAAACTATTAGGAAAGTTAAGCGATTCTGTGTTATTGTATTAGTAATTTAAGAACTCGACTTATGGTTCCAATAAATCAGTTTGGTTACTTTGTTCCCAAAAAATGGTAGTCCATGACTCCATGATTGATAATTTGATATGTTCAATATCTTTGTTGAAGTGTTGCTTTCTTGCATCGCGAGGCATTTCTTTATTTATAATCAAATAAGAGATATTATGTCATGTAGAAAGGAGAGGCTGTCAACCCAAAAGGTCCTACATCCGACCATGTATATCAAATAACTCTGCGAGATCCAGAAATTAGTCTAGCGTGGCGTAGCCTTCCTTGGCTTCCCCAACTATCCAAACTACTAATGAAAGCATTAATCAACATAATGAGCATGTGAAACCTTAGGTAGTATCGTGCTAATGAATTCCTCTTGGGGTGTTGCCATCTTGTGTGGACCAGTGAAATGAGCATATGAAACCTCAGGTATCATGTTGTGAATTGGAATATTGATTTTGAAGGAGATTAATGATGCGTTTTTTTCTTTCGGTGCAGTTGCTTGTCGCCGGGGGTGGCATGTACGTGGATGTGTTCAATAGAGGAGTTATCCCTCTCGCCTACCCCATCAAGAGGAAAAACAAAGACGGAGTGGTCAATACATACTTGGATGGTATCTACCTTCTCTTCACTTACTTCACCAAGCCCGAGTCCATGCCAGTTCTCGAGGAAACACTGCAAACAGATGATAGTGTAATTCGATTCTCCAGTTTTAAAGTAAGAAAGAGAAAGTACTGATGTGGGTACATTTTTTGGTAAATCAGTTGTGTTGCTGAGAGAGAAAGGAGGATACAAAACTAAAAGCTTTTGAGCTCATAGAGTTGTAGACCTCTTTCCCATCTCCTTCTTGTTGTGGATTTATTTGTTTGTGTAGCATAATCAATTTTCTGGTATTAAGAAGACATGCTTTCCCTGTTTGTTTGTTTGTTTCCTCTTCTTTACAGCTAATTTACCTTAAAACTTGAATTCACACATTTGGGAGACTGTTTACAAAGATGAAAATAGTAAGCAACAATTATTCAGTGTCCCTGCAACATTCCTTCATAGGCGTTCAACACCACACATTTGGGTGTCGAAACGAAAAACTCCGTTGGAAAACAAGACGAGAGAAGCCTATTCTTCATATTCTAATTCTAATTATATTGATACCAAAGTTGAGCTAATAAGTTGTATAACATCATGCGGGATCGTTTTCCCTTTGATTTTTGTAAAAAAAAAATGGCACATCAGAAACAAAAAACAAAAACCGCTAAGATTGTAACCAACTAATACCACAAAATGGTGTAACGTCTTCACCACCGTTAGCAACCAAAAAGGATGACATAAATATTTACATGTACAAGAAAAAAGAAAGAAAGGGGGAAGTGATTTTGCCACTCCCCTTTGTGTCTTTATTAAATGATTTATTTTGTGAGAGAAGGGGAGTGACATTAACAAAAATGAGAGTGGCAAAATCAATTCCCAAAAAAAAAAAGAAAGAAGAAAAAAGGAAGGTCACAGCGACTTTGATCACCAGGATTATTCATAATATGTACACAGATTCTGATCCTAACCATTCATTACTCGTATTAACACAACAGTCTTCGCATAATGAGCTGCGGATTGGCTATTGTTTTCATCTGTTCTCCACCTTCAGGCAACCGTGCTGTTAACTCCTCATCCGTGACTCTCACCATGAATTGGGACCTCAATTCGTGGTCGCGGCCCTCTACTAATCAGCACAAAGGGTTCAAACTTCCAAGGAGAAACCCTATCAGGCATTCGAGGGATTTCTCAAATCAACACCAAATAGCCAGAATGCAGCAGCAGATGCGGTGTCTAAAGGAAGAAAAGGAAGTCATGGCCATGCAAAGAACAAAGGGAAAAGAAAAGAAAAGTCTCCTTATCTGTGACTCTCACCATGAATTGGGACCTCAATTGGTGGTTGCGGCCCTCTACTCGTCGGCACAAAGGATTCAATCTCCCAAGGAGAAACCCTATCAGGCCTGGGAATTGATGCAGGTTCATCCCATTGAACCTGGGAAAAAATCAGAACATTTGGAAAAACAAAGCAAAAAATTGAAAACTACCTATCGCAAGTGAATAAGTCAACTAAATTTACCCTCAGAGACCGCCATTTCGAATTTTCCCATTGGGAAGAAAGATCCTCAACCCCCACTATGGTGCCTGTATAACTGACGACCAATAATAATGCATCATTATCTTCACTAGCTTAGCTCCAGTGGAAGAAATGCACATAACTAGCATGGGATGCGTTACTACCTTCTCCAAGGAGATACCTCCCCCTCAAATCTCATCTTGAATCTCATGCCGACTCCGAAACATTTGTTGACAGCTTCTAGGTACTTGTTCAAGCCTACAATGAATTGACTCATCCTGAAATTTTTTATATCAATGCAATAAATTAAACTTGAATTCTGTGTGGTCTCTGAAACACAAAGAGCTTTCCGAGTACAAATCGCAAAAGTAAAAAAACATACCTCGGCTTGTTGGAGACAACAAAGAGGGTGCGGGTAGCCACAGCATGAGATGCAGCTGCTAGATCTCGTAGGTGCATGCTCTGACTTGAAATTATTGATGTTGGCATAGTGCACTGTTGACGAGCAGCACGCCGAACACCGACTCTTAGTTCTCCATTCTCTCCCCTAGAGGAAACAAATTCGTGTGTGTTAACATGTCTCTACTCCAAAGCAGTTGCAGAGAAAATAAGAAATAGTTTAGTGGGGATATTAGACATGGAACGAAACAAAACAAATATAAAGGACAAGAACAGTACCTCAGGAACATGACACTATCCCCAGCAACTAGTCTTTTTGATGTAACAAATGTACTCCATCCTGTTGTAAGCAAATGCCTCCTGGGTTGTCCTGCACATATATATTGTCCTGCACATATATGATACATAGGTGAAATGAGGTCTCAGTTGCTCGAAGACAATTTATAGAACTGATGTTACTTAACCTGCAAACATTTGATCATATAAGGGTTACTTCCTGTTGCGAGTCTCGACAATCAAGGAAAGATGCTCTCCCTTCCTAAATCACAGCTGCATCAGAAGAACTAGAAGCAAAATGGACAAAACTTAAAACCATTACCCCGAAAAATATGCCTAAATGGCCATTCCCTGCCATGAAGATCCTTGGCTATCAGTTCCTGCATGGGTGTTGGCTGATTCATATCCTGAACAAGGATATCAAGTAATTTGATCAACAAAATGGCAATAACGAAAGAACTGAACAAGGTCAAAACAAGTTCAACATGAGGACGATTTACCAGTGCAGGGAAGCATTCATTGGCGTGCCTTTGAAGAGCAGAAAATCCACCATGAGTGCTAGTATCAGAGGCAGTTAAAGCCTTGCAGAATGAATAAACTATTGGCGACAGAGGTTCCGGACGGTACGAATCAGGGCTTGTTGGTTCACTTTGCTGCATATATAACTTATGACGCTTAATAACGACGAAAAGTCCATCAGAAGAATAGGAAAATTAACTTCACAGGGTTCATATCTTCATACATCTTGCTCTGGCACTAAAGTAATTTGAGCATAAACCTCATCAGTGTCTTGTTCAGCCTACAATCACAACCAATGATCTTGCAGAATCAACCACACATTGAGTTGCTGAATCAAAATTAGCGATTGAAAAAAAAGGCAATTCATTGGGATATAATATTGAGAGTATTCATCCTACAGTAGCAGATATTGATTACTTAAAAACTAGCCTAAAGTGGTTTAACTGAAAAAGCAGAAGGGCATGGGATGTCAATCAGCGAAATTGAGAAGCGAGACTACAATAAAATATACGAATTTATTACTTTTTAGTTCATTGTGCGTTAGGTACGTAGCGGACAACATGTAAAAGACTCCGTTAAACATTTATGACATGAATCCATTTATGACGAAGAAAAGAGATTCATGTAGCCTTCCCCAGTTGATTTGTAACTTCATGCTCAACTCGGTTTGGTTTGGTTTGTGAAGAGCATCTCTGGCCCATACCTTTTTTCCTACTCAAACTCAAAATTTAAGTGAAAACCCTCTAAAATCCACTCCTTGACCTAAACTCATACCATGCAAAACGGCCGACCCCAACTGACTGGGATACAAGATGTAAGTTTGTGTTAGGGTTTGTGAAAAGAAACCCAAGTTTCCAGCACTTTCTCAGGAACCAAATAGAAACTTAAATTAGCAATAAGAAGCCAAGTAGAGCATACCCGAAGCTGAATGTCCATAACACTACATAGGATCTTTGAGGGAAGATTGAAGAGCGGAGCTCTCTGATTCAGTTCCTGATTTGCTGATGCATCCAACTAATAAAACCCCAAAGAAATGTCATAAATTTTAGAACCCAGATAACTCAAAAAACACAAAACACCATATAAAATTCTTAAGTCAAATATCCGGAATATGAAACTGATCTGAATTCCTACTGACTTAACTTGTTCCATATGCCCTTGGGGAAAATAGAACACTCTTTCCCCAACCCTTGGAACGTCCACCAATGGACCAGCACAGGCCTTCCATAGCTCTTTGTACAGAACCAAATCTACATACAAATCCAAAATATGAAACCCCCCCCCCCCCCCCCCCCCCCCAAAAAAAAAAAAAAAATGGAACTTGTAAGTTATAAATCAAAAAAAGAAAAGGGTTGTTTCGAAATTGACCTTGAGATGAGAAATTAGGCTGTGAAAATTAACCTCTATTTTCCATGATAAAAAGCACAAAGTAAAAAAACATGGGGTTAAAAAAGAAAAAGAGAAGGCCAGTAGGCCACCCTTCAAATCATATCGATCAGGTGCTAAAAAAGACTCTCTTCCGTGTGCTCAAATTCTCACTTAACTGATCCACCAGGTTTGGTAAGTATCGTGTATTTCTTTGTGGTGAGATTACAAACAATGCATTGCCATCCATAACTACAGCATTTTAGTAAGGGGACGTTGTGCGTGTAGCAGTGTTTATCGCAGGCAGGAGAGTTTCATTTCTTCTGTAGAACTACAAACCTAAGATCGAGGTGAGGAGAGAGAGCCAGTCCTTGGACACGCACTTGAATCGGGCCATGGATTTTGCCGGCAAACGTGCAAGGATTTCTGTAAGGAGATCGACGTTGTTGGCAATAAATTCCTCCACCGGTGGGATTTCCGACGGAGCGAGAATCGCCTTTCCCTTATTCATTCTGGCAGATGACCTTCCAATGCTTTACCGGTGACGGTGACCAATTCGCCTCCCTATATTGTAAACTAGAGAGAACTGATTATTACAGGGGGGGAAGGGGATTAGAATTTGATAGACCTTCTTAGAAGGGATCATCAATCAGCTCCAGCCGTGGAGCGTCTCTGATGAAAAAGGAAGTTGGTTTTGGTAGTTGGTAGTATTGCCTTTAGGCTTGATGAGGTTAAGCTCGAGTCTTTGAGGAAGGCCGTTTCACCGACTAAAATAAGTTGGATTAAATGTGCTTCTCGACGGAAGGGAGCCTAACTTTTTTGGGATTAATTTTTATCCGCCGGCGGTGGACATATTTTATCCTAAAGGGTGACTGTATTATGGAATGAGAATTTTTTCAGCGGTCTTTTTTTTTTAAAAACCGTTCATCTTCTAAAACCCGCAGAATAGTATATTTGTGAAAAAAATCAGCTTGATCATACATCAAAAATTAGATTTTGATTTATAATATGGATGGTCATGGTTTTGAAGTTAAATTGTCCTAACCGTCCATTTCTATAAACCAAGATTCGAGTTTTGTTTTGATATAAGTATCAATGTTTGATCAAGCTGATTTTTTTCACGAATGTACTGCTGTGGAAGCTATTCAATGAACGGTTCATATTATAACAAAACACGATAAAACCCACAAGGCCGTGGTGAAAAGAATTTAAACTCATTTTTTATACAAATTTTCCCTTCTGTAAATTCAGCTTTTGATAATAAAAAAATGTTTTCCGCAAGAACATAGAGGCTGATTTTACGCGGAACCTAAGTCCCTGCAGTCAGCAAAAAAGACCGTAGTTTGCAGCCCCCAAAACAACGCCTTGGGGGCAATTTACCCTACATGCAGTTGATTCTTCCCTGACTCACCAAATTGGACTAACAAACACGGATTGAGGGAGTATCTTTCTCTTAGGGTGCAAATGAATCAAGCTATTCGTGACATGTTCAAAGCTCAACTCGGTAAAAATTGGTTCGAATTTGTTTCATGTAGTAAATAAATCGAATCTGACAGTATTCGACTCGATTAGACTCACGAACCTAGAATATATGTATATCATGACAATTTCATCTCTAAACTTGTATATGTAAAAATTTGTGTAACTTATACATGTGTAAACTTATATCTGCAAACCAATTGGGGCTAGCTCACAGTGAGCTGCTCACTTGTAGGTCAGGATTCGAATCTTTCCACCTGCGTGCATGTGTTCTTCCTTTCTTTCTTTGTTTCTATGATGGGTTTATTTCTTATATTAGTTGAGCTGCTGGACTTGGTAATCCCATGAATAGTTGTAGTGTCCCGTGATGTGTACTTTGTAATTTATACATGATATAAATAATCTCTTGTATTGATTGACCGAAACACCCCCCCCCCCCCCCCCCCTATATCATAATAAGAAGGGAAAAAAACCGAAATGGTCCATGTAGTTAAGTGTTTGTGTCAATTTGGTCCTTGTAGTTGTAATTGACTGGATTTATACTCTGTACTTTCTATTTTGTTCCAATTTGGTCCAATTGTTAACTGCCGTTAGTTCGCCGTTAGTCCCTTTAAATAAAGAAGACAAAAATAAGCCAATAAGCCAATTTTTTCTTCTTTATTCAAAAAAAATTGAATTTCGATGGTAATTTTTTACTTTTTAGGTTCCTCTCGTCATGACGAAGCAATAATCTCCAAAAAACTAACAAATGCGAAGAAAAAAAATTGAATAACGACAACAACAACAAAAAAAGCCACTTTTGCTTATTTAGCCGAACAACTCTTGAGTTTATGTAATATTTTGACTTTTAGACATGGTTCTTTCTCATGTTGTGACTTTTGGATCTATATCATGTTGTGACTTTTGGACATGGTTCAATATGCATTTTCAGCATTATGCAGAAAAATAAGGCATCTCAGTATTTGTCCATAAGTTGAACAGGTAGACAATACCTGTGGTTATGTTGCCTCATGGCTGATCATGAAAATGCCGAATTGGAGGGCAACTTTTTGTAGAAAACTATAACCAAATTTCTTCTCAGGTGCTTCAATATCAATGGAGAATGGAAGAATGAGCTGTATTTTGGTTCAGATGTATATTAGGTAGGCCTGTGCAAAAAGTCCGCCCACCCGCGGACCCGACCCGAAGGGTCTTGGGGGGTCGAACATGTGGTTCGGACAGGTACGAGTTCATTTTCTGTTAAAAATCAGATTTCGGTTCCGGGTTGGTGTGTTTCTTACCCGACCCGACTCAATCAATTCAAAAAGATTAATTCAGTCTTTTGGTCGGACCCGACCCGACGTAAAGAATTGGGCTCGCGGACAGTTCTTACTTCTTTTCGGTTCATTTTGCGGGCCTAAAATATTTGTTACCTGACATGTCGGGCCGGGTTCGGGGGTCAAACCCGACCCGTGCACACCCCTAATATTAGGGCAAGAGGGGAATGAGAGAATTACTGTTTTAACCCCAAAAAAGGGGGTCATTTGATTTTGCTGTTAAAAGGACTAACGGTGGACTAACGGCGGTTAGTAATTGGACCAAGTTGGAACAAAATGGAAAGTACAAAGTGTAAATCGAGCCAATTACAACTACAGGGATCAAATTGACACAAACACTTAACTATAGGGACCATTTCAGTTTTTTTCCCTAATAAGAATTGTATAATTAACTTGAACATTTATAGACTTTTACAAGTAGGATATGAACTTGTATATGTTTTTACAATTTTATAAATACATGAACAGATTTATGTATATAATAAAAATTTACTTGCAGCCCTAGATTTGTATGAGAGCATAAGTACTTGATATTTTTGCCTTGGTAAGACTTGTGAATAAGCTCGAGCTCGACTCAAACTCAGGCAACCTTGATTCGAGCTCGATTTGGTTAAAAAAAATTAGCGAACAAACTTGAATATTCAAAAAAATTGGCTCATTTGCTGCCCTACGTACTCTAAACAACGAAATTTTCCCTTTCCAAACGATGGGTTAGCAAATACAAACAGTGAAAACAATAGAGAGAAATTGCGTTTGACCCAAACAAAGCCTTTAACCAAGACCTTCATGTAGAGAAATTCAAGTCATAAAACTCTAAAAACAAACAACGGAAACAAGTCCTTACTACGTACGGTACAGCAAAGAAAAAAAAAAAGGGCAAAAAGGTCTCAGCGACTTTTTTTTGAACCGTAAAAGGGTGAGAGGGGGCAACCAGCATAGCAGCCCCCCTAGGCGTGACCATAGGGGCTCCCTGACCGTTGTGGAATGCCCGGTTGAGCCATAGCTACTACTCGGGAGAGCAGGTCGTCACCAGAGCACCACTTAGGTACATAGTTGGCAAAGGGCCCTGTCCGCGAAATACAGCACCGAGACGAAGTCCTACGGTCTCAACGATTTTGATCACCAGGAATATGCTAAATATGTACACAGATTCTAATCCTAAAAACAGTCTTTGCATAATGAGCTGATTGGCTATTGTTTTCATCCGTTCTCCACCTTCAAAGAACCTTCAAGCAACCGTGCTGCCAACTCCTCACCCTCGGCCTTCTAATCGTCGGCACAAAGGGTTCAATCTCCCAAAGAGAAGCCCTATCAGGCTTTCGGGGGATTTCTCAATTCAACACCAAATAACAGTGTTATAGGTTCAATCTCCCAAGGGGAAACCCTTTCGGGCCTTGGAATGGATGCAGCTTCATCCCATTGAACCTGGAAAAAAATCAGAACATTTTGAAAAACCAAAGCAAAAAATTCAAAACTACCTATTGCGATTAAATAAGTTCAACTATATTTACCCTCAGAGACCGCCATTTCGAATTTTCCCAATGGGCAGAAAGATCCTCAACCCCCACTATGGTGCCTGTAAATCTGAAATCCAATAAAAATGCATCAGTTTCTTCACTAGCTTAGCTCCAGTGGAAGAAATACACAGAACAAGTATGGAACGTGTTACTACATTTCCAAAGAACAATCCTCCCCCGCAAATCTCATCTTGAATCTCCTGCCAACTCTGAAACATTTGTTGACAGCTTCCAGGTACTTGTTCAAGCCTACAATGAATTGACTCATCCTGAAATTTTTTATATCAATGCAATAAATTAAACTTGAATTCTGTGTGGTCTCTGAAACACAGAGCTTTCCGAGTACAAATCGCAAAAGTAAAAAAACATACCTCGGCTTGTTGGAGACAACAAAGAGGGTGCGGGTAGCCACAGCATGAGATGCAGCAGCTAGATCTCGTAGGTGCATGCTCTGAGTTGAAATTACTGATGTTAGCATAGGGCACTGTTGACGAGCAGCACGCCGAACACCGATTCTTAGTTCTCCATTCTCTCCCCTAGAGGAAACAAATTCGTGTGTGTTAACATGTCTCTACTCCAAAGCAATTGTAGAGAAAAGAGGAAATAGTTTAGTGGGTATATTAGACATGGAACGAAACAAAACAAATATAAAGGACAAGAACAGTACCTCAGGAACATGACACTATCCCCAGCAACTAGTCTTTTTGATGTAACAAATGTACTCCATCCTGTTGTAAGCAAATGCCTCCTGGGTTGTCCTGCACATATATAATACATAGGTGAAATGAGGTCTCAGTTGCTCGAAGACAATTTATAGAACTAATGTTTCTTAACCTGCAAACATTTGATCATATGAGGGTTACTTCCTGTTGCGAGTCTCCACAATCAAGGAAAGATGTTCTCCCTTCCTAAATCACAGCTGCATCAGAAGAACTAGAAGCAAAATGGACAAAACTTAAAACCATTACCCCGAAAAATATGCCTAAATGGCCATTCCCTGCCATGAAGATCCTTGGCTATCAGTTGCTGCGAAGATGTTGGCTGATTAATATCCTGAACAAGGATATCAAGTAATTCGATCAACAAAACGGCAATAACAAAAGAACCGAACAAGGTCAAAACAAGTTCCACATGAGGACGATTTACCAGTGCAGGGAAGCATTCATTGGCGTGCCTTCGAAGAACAGAAAATCCACCATGAGTGCTAGTATCAGAGGCAGTTAAAGCCTTGCAGAATGAATAAACTATTGGCGACAGAGGTTCCGGACAGTACGAATCAGGGCTTGTTGGTTCACTTTGCTGCATACATAACTTATGATGCTTAATAACGATGTAAAGTCCATCAGAAGAATAGGAAAATTAACTTCACAGGGTTCATATCTTCATACATCTTGCTCTGGCACTAAAGTAATTCGAGCATAAACCTCATCAGTGTCTTGTTCAGCCTACAATCACAACCAATGATCTTGCAGAATCAACCATACATTGAGTTGCTGAATCAAAATTAGCGATTGAAAAAAAAGGCAATTCATTGGGATATAATATTGAGAGTATTCATCCTACAGTAGCAGATATTGATTACTTAAAAACTAGCCTAAAGTGGTTTAACTGAAAAAGCAGAAGGGCATGGGATGTCAATCAGCAAAATTGAGAAGCAAGACTACAATAAAATATACGAATTTATTACTTTTTAGTTCATTGTGCGTTAGGTACGTAGCGGACAACATGTAAAAGAATCCGTTAAACACTTGTGACATGAATCCATTTATGACGAAGAAAAGAGATTCATGTAGCCTTCCCCAGTTGATTTGTAACTTCATGCTCAACTCGGTTTGGTTTGGTTTGTGAAGAGCATCTCTGGCCCTTACCTTTTTTCCTACTCAAACTCAAAATTTAAGTGAAAACCCTCTAAAATCCACTCCTTGACCTAAACTCATACCATGCAAAACGGCCGACCCCAACTGACTGGGATACAAGATGTAAGTGTGTGTTAGGGTTTGTGAAAAGAAACCCAAGTTTCCAGCACTTTCTCAGGAACCAAATAGAAACTTAAATTAGCAATAAGAAGCCAAGTAGAGCATACCCGAAGCTGAATGTCCATAACACTACATAGGATCTTTGAGGGAAGATTGAAGAGCGGAGCTCTCTGATTCAGTTCCTGATTTGCTGATGCATCCAACTAATAAAACCCCAAAAAAGGTCATAAATTTTAGAACCCAGACAACTCAAAAAACACAAAACACCATATAAAATTCTTAAGTCAAATATCCGAAATATGAAACTGATCTGAATTCCTACTGACTTAACTTGTTCCATATGCCCTTGGGGAAAATAGAACACTCTTTCCCCAACCCTTGGAACGTCCACCAATGGACCAGCACAGGCCTTCCATAGCTGTTTGTACAGAACCATACCTACATACAAATCTAAAATATGGAAAAACCCAAAAAAAAAAAAAATGGAACTTGTAAGTTATAATATAAATCAAAAAAAGAAAAGGGTTGTTTCAAAATTGACCTTGAGATGAGAAATTAGGCTGTGAAAATTAACCTCGATTTTCCATGATAAAAGGCACAAAGTAAAAAAACATGGGGTTAAAAAAGAAAAGGAGAAGGCCGGTAGGCCACCCTTCAAATCATATCGATCAGGTGCTAAAAAAGACTCTCTTCCGTGTGCTCAAATTCTCACTTAACTGATCCACCAGGTTTGCCATCCATAACTATAGCATTTTAGTAAGGGGATGTTGTGCGTGTAGCAGTGTTTATCGCAGGCAGGAGAGTTTCATTTCTTCTGTAGAACTACAAACCTAAGATCGAGGAGAGGAGAGAGAGCCAGTCCTTGGACACGCACTTGAATCGGGCCATGGATTTTGCCGGCAAACGTGCAAGGATTTCTGTAAGGAGATCGACGTTGTTGGCAATAAATTCCTCCACCGGTGGGATTTCCGACGGAGCGAGAATCGCCTTTCCCTTATTCATTCTGGCAGACGACCTTCCTATGTTTTACTGGTGACCAATTCGCCTCCCTGTATTGTAAACTAGAGAGAACTGATTATTACAGGGGAAGGGGATTAGAATTTGATAGACCTTCTTAAAAGGGATCATCAATCAACTCCAGCTGTGGAGCTTCTCTGATGAGAAAGGAAGTTGGTTTTGGTAGTTGGTAGTATGGCCTTTAGGCTTGATGAGGTTAAGATTGATTGAGTCCTTGAGTAAGGCCCGTATCCCTGACTTAAAATAAGTTGAATTAAAGATGATATATTATGAAAAAATGACGTGTTTCGGTAGAACGGGACCTAACTTTTTTGGGATTAATTTTTATCCGTCAGCCCCCCACAGAGTAGTATATTTGTGAAAAAAAATCAGCTTGATCCTACATCAAAAATAAATTTTGGTTTATAATATGAATGGTCATGGTTTTAAAGTTAAATTGTCCTAACCGCCCATTTCTATAAACCAAGATTTGAGTTTTGTTTTGATATATATGTATCAATGTTCGATCAGGTTGATTTTTTGCCCGAATATACTGCTCTGGAAGCCATTCAATGAACGGTTCATATTATAATAAATACACGGTGGAACCCACAAAACTGTGGTGAAAAGAATTTAAACTCATTTTTTATACAAATTTTCCTTCTGTAAATTCGGCTTTTGATAATAAAAAAATATTTTTCGCAAGAAAATAGAGGCTGGTCTTACGCGGAACCCAAGTCCCTGCAGTAAGCAGTAAGCAAAAAAGACCGTAGTTTGCAGCCCCCAAAACAACGTCTTGGGGGCAACTTACCCTCCATGTAGTTGATTCTTCCCCGACTCACCAAATTGGATTGACAAACACGGACGGATGGAGTATCTTCCTCTTAGGGTGCAAATGAATCAAGCTATTTGTGACATGTTCAAGGCTCAACTCGGTAAAGATTGGTTCGAATTTGTTTCATGTAGTAAATAAATCGAATTTGACAGTATTCGACTCAATTAGACTCACGAACCTAGAGTATATGTCATGACAATTTCATATCTAAACTTGTATATGTAAAAATTTGTGTAACTTATATATGTGTAAATTTATATTTGCAAACCAACTGGGGCTAGCTCACAATGAGCTGCTCACTTGGAGGTCAGGATTCGAATCTTCTCACCTACATGCATGTGTTCTTCCTTTCTTTCTTTGTTTTCATGATGGGCTTATTTTTTGTATTAGTTGAGTTGTTGGACTTGGTAATTTCATAAATAGTTATAGGGCCTCGTGATGTGTACTTTGTAATTTATATATAATGTAAATTATTTCTTCTATCGATTGATCGCAAACCACCCCCCTCCCCCCCATATTTGCACATAACAATGATCATATAATTAACTTGAACATTTATAGGCTTTTACAAGTAGGATATGAACTTGTATATGTTTTTACAATTTTATAAATACATGAACTGATTTATGTATATAATAAAAATTTACTTGCAGCCCTAGATTTGTATGAGAGCATAAGTACTTGATATTTTTGTCTCGATAAGGCTCGTGAATAAGTTCGAGCTTGACTCAAACTCAAGCAACCTTGGCTCAAGCTCGATTTGGCTAAAAAAAAATTAGCAAACGAACTTGAATATTCAAAAAAATTGGCTCATTTGCCGCCCTATGTCCTCTAAACAAAGAAATTTTCCCTTTCCAAACGATGGGTTATGTGGGCACGCGCCCTAAAATCTTCGATTTTAGTTTTAAAAATCGGGTGTGGCCCTCTTTGAAAAGCGCGGCGAAACGCCTCGATTCAGAGTCACCACTCGGGTTTTAGCGGTGAAATACCCAAGGAACCGAACTCAAAAACGCTTGCCACGTTCGTTTGATTTTGAAAAGGCATAGACCGGTCCGTCGTCACCTTCGATATCTGAGGTTCAGGAGCCAGGTTACTAGAGGGGAAGGGTTTTATGGCACCCTTCTCGCCCAATCCAGAGATTGGTCTCTACTCAGGCATTTTGTTTTGTAAAACACTTGTATTTTTCTCTCATTTGATCATTTTTTAACCAGTTAGGGCGGGGGAACAGTTAATGGGGATAAAAGCTGTAACAAGTTGCATTTATGTGACAAAATATTTATGAATGACTTGATTGCAATGCTAAATATAGATTGAGAACAAGCACTGAGCAACCCGAATAAATTGAAGTACGCTGCCCTGAAGGGACGTGAGTAGATTCTGTGCCAACATACACTAGCCAAGCCACTGCATGCTGATTAGACCTACGCACGCCACCACCAAACTGGCGTACTCCACTTGTTTGATTTCTCAGCCTTTGTTCGCAATCCTTTGGGCTCTGGAAAGGGACCAGCGCACACTCAGGACAAACCACGCAGTTAATAAAGCAGAAATAAATATATTTACAAACAGATGAAACGGCTTCAAGCCATGAAAAACAGAAGAAATACCACAAAAACAGTGTGGGGATATAAAAGAGGCCAAGATTAAACTAAGATGCAAGGGCCAGCCACTGGATCTTGGGACAACTGCCGTACACCAGTCATAGGATGCCGTACGCAGGTTTGACCCTCATCCAGTGTATGGCTTTACATCATCTGGGCTCTGGAACACGACCAGAAGGATCCCAGAGGCCTTTTGAACAGATAGAAGGTAAGCATAAGCGACAACATCTAAGCAAATCCGAATATACAGAAAGCAGTAAACTGTTTATTAGCATGCAAGGGTGATTGACAGAAAAATGAGGTGACAGAAATGATGATCCATGATCCCCACGCCAGTAGTGCTCGTACTGCCATGACTGGCGTACGGCATAGGTGTACTGGCGTGCGCCATGTAGCATCTCATTCGATGGTTGTATTTTACCAGTTTAAGGCCAGGACTAGTATTGCTTACTAGCCTGGACCTTGCTGGTCCCCCTCAGGAGCTGAAAATAGAAAGGGACGTAAAGGTGGTATACCTTTTTGTGTTGAGGTTTGAAGGTGGTATTGAGCTTTAAAGGTTGAAGATGGAGGTTGTATGGGGACTGGACATCAGTGGGTGTATGGGAGTGGGTTGCCTTCCTTTTTCTTTCAATGGAAGAAGAGAGATAGAGGGCAAGAAGAGAGGAGAAGAAGACCTTTTGCTTCTTAATGTGTCTAACCCCTTGCAAATGAATGCAAGGGGGGTATTTATAGAGGAGAGAGAGACTGAGATCAGTTTGATCTAGGGCCTTGTTTGGCTGGTTGTAACAAGGATGGAGCCTCCCATGCATTAAATGCATGGGACTTGCCTTGATGGGGGGTATAGGAGAGACAGAGAACGCCTCTATCGAGAGTAATCATCAGGGAGACTGTAGCCGACGTCACGGTGGCACAAAAGTCTCGTCCATGTGGCTGAATAAAGTTGATTTGACTGGATTGGACCGGCGTGCGCCATTTATGGACCGGCGTGCGCCAGTTATAACTGAGTCAACAATCGATGACCGACACGTGGCAGTTAACTAGCGTACGTCACCAAGGTACTGGCGTAAGCCAGTTGGGTTTTGCTGGGGTTATTTGGCTCTGGTTTGAAGGTTGTGAAACGGGTTTGAAAGGGGTTCGGGATGCTCAAAACTCAAACGTACCATCGTCCTCAAACTGTTCTCGACTATAATCATCATTGGGAAAATAAAAGATCGACAAATAACGTTATCTGGTCAGTCCAGAATGGGGTGTCTACAGGTTAGCAAATACAAACAGTGAAAACAATAGAGAGAAATTGCGTTTGACCCAAACAAAGCCTTTAAGCAAGACCTTCATGTAGAGAAATTCAAGTCATAAAACTCTAAAAACAAACAACGGAAACAAGTCCTTACTACGTACAGTACAGCAAAAGAAAAAAAAAAAAAGGAAAAAAGGTCTCAGCGACTCTTTTTTGAACTGTAAAAGGGTGAGAGGGGGCAACCAGCGTAACAGCCCCCCGGACGTGACCATGGGGTCGCCCGGACTGTTGTGGAATGCCCAGTTGAGCCATAGCTACTGCCTGAGAGAGCAGGTCGTTACCAGAGCACCACCTAGGTACATAGTTGGCAAAAGGCCGTGTCCGCGAAGTACAGCAGCGAGACGAAGTCCTACGGTCTCAACAACTTTGATAACCAGGAATATGCTTAATATGTACACAGATTCTAATCCTAAAAACAGTCTTTGCATAATGAGCAGATTGGCTATTGTTTTCATCCGTTGTCCGCCTTCAAAGAACCTTCAAGCAACCGTGCTGCCAACTCCTCATCCTCGGCCTTCTAATCGTCGGCACAAAGGTTCAATCTCCCAAAGAGAAACCCTATCGGGCATTCGGGGGATTTCTCAAATCAACACCAAATAACAGTGTCCTAGGTTCAATCTCCCAAGGAGAAACCCTTTCGGGCCTTGGAATTGATGCAGCTTCATCCCATCGAACCTGGAAAAAAATCAGAACATTTTGAAAAACCAAAGCAAAAAATTCAAAACTACCTATAGCAATTAAATAAGTTCAACTATATTTACCCTCAGAGACCGCCATTTCGAATTTTCCCAATGGGCAGAAAGATCCTCAACCCCCACTATTGTGCCTGTATAACTGACGACCAATAATAATGCATCAGTTTCTTCACTAGCTTAGCTCCAGTGGAAGATATACACATAACAAGCATGGAATGTGTCACTACCTTATCGAAGAAGAATCCTCCCCCTCAAATCTCATCTTGAATCTCCTGCCAACTCTGAAACGGTTGTTGACAGCTTCTAGGTACTTGTTCAAGCCTACGATGAATTGACTCGTCCTGAAAGTTTTTATATCAATGCAATAAATTAAACTTGAACTTCGTGTGGTCTCTAAAACACAAGGAACTTTCCGAGGAAAAATCACAAAAGTAAAAAATCATACCTCGGCTTGTTGAAGACAACAAAGAGGGTCCTGTGAGCCAGAGCATTATATGCAGCTCCTTGAACTCCTAGGTGCATGCTCTGGATTGAAATCACTGAAGATGGCATAGGGCACTGTTGACGAGCAGCACGGCGAACACCGACTCGTAGTTCTCCATCCGCTCCCCTAGAGGAAACAAATTCGTGTGTGTTAACATGTCTCTGACTTACCAACTCCAAAGCAATTGTCGAGAAAATAGGAAACAGTTTAGTGGGGATATTAGACTTGGAAGGGAACTAAACAAATATAAAGGACAAGAACTGTACCTCAGGAACACGACACTATCCCCAGCAACTAATCTTTTTAAATTAACAAATCTACTCCATCCTGTGTCAAACATATGCCTCTTGGGATGTCCTGCACATTTTTAATACATAGGTGAAATGAGGTCTCAGGTGCTCAAAGACAGTATTAACACTTTTGTTTCTTAACCTGCAAACAGATGATTATATAAGGGTACTTCCTGTTACTAGTCTTGAGTCTCTCGGCAATCAAAGAAAGATGTTCTCTTTTCCTAAATCAAAGCTGCAACATTAGAACTAGAGGCAAAAAGGACTAAAAACAATTACCCCGAAAAATATGCTTAAATGGCCATTCCTTGCCATGAAGATCCTTGGCTATCAGTTCCTGCATAGGTGTTGGCTGATTCATATCCTGAACAAGGATATCAAGTAATTCGATCAACAAAATGGCAATAATGAAAGAACTGAACAAGGTGAACAAGTTCAACATGAGGAGGATTTTACCAGCGCAGGGAGGCATTCATTGGCGTGCCTTCGATGAACAGAAAATCCACCATTAGTATCAGAGGCAGTTAAAACCTTGCAGAATTTAAGAAATGGAGTCAGAGGTTCCGGAGGGTACGAATCAGGACTCGTTGGCTCACTTTGCTGCATACATAACTTATAATGGTTAATAACGGCGTAAAGTCCATCAGAAGAATGGAAAAATTAACTTCACAGGGTTTTAATGTTCATACATCTTGCTCTGGCACTAAAGTAATATGAGCATAAACCTCATCAGTGTCACGTTCAGCCTACAATCACAAACAATAATCTTGCAGAATCAACCATAGATTGAGTTGCTGAATCAAAATTAGTGATAGAAAAATAGGAAATTTTGCAATATAATATTGAGAGTCTTCATCTTACAGTAGCAGAGATTGATTACTCCCCCTGCCACATAAAGCCAATGCAAGTTAAAGCAATTCCAATGAATGATCAAGGACCCATTGTTGGATGCAAGCTGACAGAACTGATCTTGAAGCAATGCAATTCTGTACAACCATCCAATGAAATAGCTCCACCTTTGGAGGACATATGTTCCTCCACATTGTGAGTAGACCAGGATCTTCAAAGTGCTTTTGAGTTTCCAAAATCTAGCCGAAAGTAGTTGTAGGTGTGGTCAAAATTATTAATCATTGACCAAAGAAGACTATTTGACTCTCCAATTAGCAACGGACACGTGGCAGTATAGTCCGCGAGGAAAAGAGACGTCGGTCAAACCTTGACCTGAAAAAGGAGGTTTGACCATCCAATCTGGGAAAGAACACGTGTATGAAAAATGGAAGGAGCACCCGCGGAAAGCATCCGCAGAAGAGGAAGTCTCCGCGAGAGTCAGCCTACTCCGTCGAAGTTGAGAAATGAGCTCTAAAGACCACTTCAACAGCAGAGGACCATGGGTGAAGTCCCGCGAGTCAATGAGGTCTGCCGATTACGAAGAAAGATTTAATTACAGAGTCCCCAGAGTTTCATCCAGACCACAAGGCAGGGTCTAGAAGGAGCTCTGCGATGGGAACTCGATCGCCGCAGGTTGCAACCTTGCTCTAGCGGGAATAGGGGAGTCTCTTGTGGCTTGGGATGGAGGTCACGTCACGGAGAATCGAGTTATCCTACGGAAAAGAGTCCGCGGGAGGACGAGTTTCTCCAAGACCCAGAGGTGTAGGAGGGACACGTGTTGGGGTTTCATAGGAGCGCCATCCAGGGCCTGACCTAGGCCCAAGTACCCTTTAAATACCCCTGACATTCCTCCTGATTGGACAGAGTTGACTTTTTCTAGAAAGAGTCTGTGAGTACTGAATTTGAGGAAGGAGAACATTCTTCCCCAGAGAAAAGGTGACCCCACTCATTCCGTCCGGAAAAAGCCAGATGTTAAGCCTCGTAGAAAGAAACAAGGGACACGCTACCTTTGTCTCTTCTGTACCTCTTGCTATTTCCCTCACCCCACAAGATTACTCCTCCCATCCCCCTACTGACCATCGGTCAATCGCACCTCTCCAGCTCACGATAGATCTACACGTAAGCGACTCTCCGCGGAACCCCAACCTACAGTAGTTTAACTAAAAAGGCAGAACGGCATCGGGTGTCAATCAGCCGAAATTGAAAAGGGAGACTGCATGAAAATAAATGAATTTTTTACTTTTTAGTTCGTTGTATGTTAGGTAGTTGACAGCATGTAAAAGACTTCGTTAAACACATATGACATGAATCCATTTATGACGGAGGAAAGAGAATCTTGTAGCCTACCCCAGTTGATTTGTAACTTAAGGCTTAGTTCAGTGTTGTTGTTTGGTTATTAAGAGCATCTCCAACCCTTAACCTTCTTCCTACTCAAACTCCAAATGTAAGTGAAAACCCTTTAAAATTCACTCCACTCATTGACCCAAACCCATAGCAAATTGAGTTTGACTCAAATTTTGCAAGGCTATGATTTCTCTCTCAAATTAACAATCATGCCATTAATAAAGCTTTTACTCAAATTTGTACCTAGATTTCGGTTTTCCCATCGGAGTGCATCATACCAATAAAGCTTTTACTTAAATTTTTACTCAAAATTGAGTAAGGGCTAGAGAAGCTCTAACTTTAGTTGATTAAGTCGATTATAATCAAGCAAAATAGCCAACCCCAACCGATTGGGATACACCGATACAAGACGCAAGTTTCCAGCACTTTCTCAGGAACCAAACAGAAACTTAAATTAGCAATAAAACGCCAAGTAGAGCATACCCGAAGTTGAATATCCATAACTCTGCAAAGGATATTTGAGGGAAGATCGAAGAGTGGAGCTCTCTGTTTCGGTTCCACATTTGTTGATGCCTCCAACTAACAAAACCCCAAAAAATATCATAAATTTTAGAACCCAGATAACACAAAAAACTGAACACTATATAAAATTCTTTAATCAAATATCGGAAATATGAAACTGATCTGAATTTTTACTGACTTAACTTGTTCCATATGCCCTTGGGGAAAATAGAACACTCTTTCCCCAACCCTTGGAACGTCCACCAATGGACCAGCACAGGCCTTCCATAGCTCTTTGTACAGATCATCACCTCCACAACCTGTAAATCAAAACAAATCAAAAATAACAAACCCAAAAGAAAAAACTGGAACTAATAAATCAAAGAAAAGAAAAGGGTCTTTTCGAAATGGACCTTGAGATGAGAAATTAAGCTGTGAAAATGGAAAAAAAGTTTGGGTAAACAATTATTTATAACGCCGCTTCCACGCTTGATGGGACCCACATGTGAGCGTTATAAACAACCACAATATTTGATACGGCCAATATATGCTAGTGGAGTAGTATTATTCACAAAACAGCATGTTACTACTTACTTGTAAGCACCACGAGTGAGTGTAGAAATACAAACCTGCGATGGAGGAGAGGAGAGAGAGCCAATGCTTGGACACGCTCTTGAATCGGGCTACGGATTTCTGCGGCAAACGTGCAAGGATCTTCGTGAGGAGATCGACGTTGTCGGCAATTATTTCCTCCGCCGGTGCGAGTTCCGACGGAGTAGCCATGAGAATGGCCATTCCTCTTGCTTCCTCGTTCATATTGCCCCCGGTAGACTAGAAGGGACTCCAATCTCAATCTGGGTTGGTTTTTTGGTAACTGGTAAGGTTAGAACAACTCAGTGTGATTGAAAACAAGTTCTCCTAACTATGCAAATCATAATCCATATATATAGATATTGGCGAAGGACCGGAGACGTCAACTTAGTAAGAGAATGAAAAATAATTATTTAAAAAATAAGAAACTTTCGCAGATCAAGGGCTAAGAGCATCCACAATGTAATAATTAAAATTAAAAGATTGCTAAAGTTAACAATGTTTGCTCAAAAAAGTGCTCACATTGTAATAACCAAACTTAGGAACCTCTTAGCAACTCATCAAATTTTGACCTTTGAATAACCAAACTTAACAATTTTTACCAATAACCAAAACTCAATAACCAAACCCAATAACCAAATTCAAAACTAAAAAATTAAAAAACACCCCACATTAGAATCGTCTCATCGAGACAAATAATTTGGTGTGATCGGGTGCGTGATTGAAACTCGTTTGCAATTGGACATAGATGCATTGCGTATTGTTGGGGGGGGGGGTTTATAGGGATACAAAAATAACCAATGCGGAGATCAAGTTTGTTAAGTTTGATTATGAACTAAATGGATAATCAAATGCTGACGTGGCACATTTTGGTTATCGATTTTGATTATTCCCATTGCGGATGCTCTAACTATAACTAAAGCGCTATTATTTACCGTCTTTTATTTTCTCCTATAGCCCGTTAAAAAATTTCAGTTATACTCGACAGTTAGTTACCGAAATTGAGATATATTTTCAGCATCCAATTACCGAAATATAATATTTTTTTCCACAGTTATTTACCGAAAATGTATGTTCGGCAGTTGTTTACCAAAATTTGAACATATTTTCGACATGTAGTTATCGAAATAACCGTGTTTTCAACAGCTATTTACCGAAATGTTATGTATGATTTTCAACAACCATTTACCGAAATGTAGTGGGCTATGGGAGAAAATAAAGGGCTGCGAATAACATCGCACTATAACTACGTTTCTACAAGATATTAACAAAAGTTTTCATTTTGGAAAAATTTCACGTAGGCACCTGACATTTCATACAAATCGCACATAAATACCTGACTTTTCTTAAATTTTATATAAACGCCTGAGCTTTCTAAAAACTCAACAATTCAACACCTGACATTTTTTAAATTTCATATAAACACCTGAGTTTTTTAAAAACTCATCAATTCAACACCTGCCGTCACCCTTCCGTCTAAAACCAAACGGAAAAAAATTAAGTGCTCTAATTTTTTATTTGTTTGAACCAGTGCAAAGATCTTATTTTTTTGATCATTTTATTCTAAAGAATCATAATTAATTTTTGACTCTAAAGCTCTCGTTAGTCAGTCCTAAGAAAGTCGTATAATCAAATACCTCTTAGGGCTAACTAACGAGAGCTTTAGAGTCAAAAATTAATTATGATTCTTCAGGATAAAATAATCAAAAAAATAAGATCTTCGCACTGATTTAAATTGATTAAAAATTAGAGCAATTAATTTTTCAATCATGTATAAACCGTTTATATATTAAAAAATGTGGTTAAAAAATTAAGTGTTCAAATTTTCAATCCGTTTAAACTAATGTGAAGATCTTATTTCTCTGATCATTTTATCCTAAAGAATCATAATTAATTTTTGACTCTAAAGCTCTCGTTAGTCAGCTCTAAAAAAGTCATAGAATCAAATACCTCTTAGAGCTAACTAATGAGAGCCTCAGAGTCAAAAATTAATTATGACCCTTTAGAATGAAATGATCAGAGAAATAAGATCTTCACATCGGTTCAAACGAATTGAAAATTGGAGCAATTACTTTTTCAACCATGTACAGACCGTTTATATATTAAAAAATATGATTAAAAAATTAAGTGCTTAAATTTTCATTTCGTTTAAACCGGTGTGAAGATATAATTTCTCTGATCATTTTATCCTAAAGAATCATAATTAATTTTTAACTCTAGCTCTCCTAAGTTAGCTCTGAGAGATATTTGATTTTACGACTTTCTTAGGGCTGACTAACGAGAGCTTTAGAGTCAAAAATTAATTATGATTCTTTAGAATAAAATGATCAAAAAAATAAAATCTTTGCACTGGTTCAAACAAATAAAAAATTAGAGCACTTAATTTTTTTCCGTTTGGTTTTAGACGGAAGGGTGACGGCAGGTGTTGAATTGATGAGTTTTTAAAAAACTCGGGTGTTTATATGAAATTTAAAAAAGGTCAGGTGTTGAATTGTTGAGTTTTTAGAAAGCTCAGGTGTTTATATAAAATTTAAGAAAAGTCAGGTATTTATGTGTGATTTGTGTAAAAGGTCAGGTGCCTATGTGAAATTTTTCCTTTCATTTTATCAAAGCATGGAAGAAAATAACTTCTTTTTTTTCACTTTCTCTTACTTGTCTCTCTCATTTTCACTTTCAAACATAAATTCCTTTCTAATCAAACGGATTGTAATAATATAAACAAAATTTTCGAACTACTTTTACTATAATATGAAAAGGCAAAAAAATACTGAAGATGAAAATACACCAAGCAGTTGTCTTTGTAATTTTAGAGCCGTTACATATGAATTTTTTTAACTTTGGTCTACATTTCTATACTTTTCTAATTCCTTTCATGGAGAAGAATGATTAATTCTAAAAATCATAACGAAAATCTTAATAAAAATTACGAGAAATAAATAACACTGAAAAATACCAGAACAAAAATTAAGGAATAACAGGATGCAAATCTGATCAGTTCAATATTTTGCATGAACAATCAAATAAACAAAAAAGAAATATAAAATTCCAAATCAATTCGACCGGCCCAAAGTGGATCTCCCAAGGGAAGGTTGTGTGTGAAAAATCTTCTGAGATTTTCTCTCTTGATAGAGTCATACGTGTAAAGATCTTTTCTTTTTTTTTTTTTAAATGAATTTTTTTTTATGGAGGTCAAGAAGATAACTTCACCTAGGCAATTGCTAACTAGAGAGAGATAGAGTGAACCATATAAACACACACACACAAACCCAAACTCCTGATGTGGGAGCCAGCCTAACTGACGCAAGCCCAAGAGCCTTGCCGTGGATCGCAGCACTACGACAGGCGGGCCCAAGGAGTTTGCACCAGAGGTCAGACACCACCACAACGTGTAGGCACGACTTAGTTTTTTTTTTATGGAAGTCAAGAAGGTAACTTCACCTACCAACTCCCGATGTGAGAGCCTTTTTTAAATGATAAAGCCATGATTCTTTTGGGGGAAAGTCTTCAATACACACCCCTTTAAGGTGTGTACCATATGCACCTATTGTGTGGTTCATATTGTGCCACCTCATAAAAAATTACTTGTAGGACCGGTCATTCATAACATTTTATTTCGTATCGTAACTTTTATACTAAAAATTCGTAACTTTTCAACAATATGATTCGTAACTTTTTAGCAATAGATTCGTAACATTTTGGGATTCATAACATTTTGGTGTATTTTAATAAGGGTGCATATGATACACACCCAAATAAGGGATGTGTATTGTAGCACTTCCCTTCTTTTGGTTAGTGCTACGACATTTCTTAGATTGTGACTTCACAACTCACACTGTGACTTATGCATTTTCACTATGAGTTGTCAAATTTACACTGTGAATTTTGAATTGTTAATCGACACTGTGAAGTGTGACGTTTATAAATTAGCACTGTGAATTGGTTATTTAACACTATGAATTGTGAATTTGACGCTGTGAATTGTAATTTTCTCTCTCGCTAAGCTAGGATCTTGTTTCGCAATAATCTTTTTTCCTACTAAAAAATCTCACTTTTCGTCTGTTTTTCTCATTGCAAAAAATGTATGGGGAAAACTGTCAAGTTATTTTTAGGGCTTTAGCACTTTTTGAAGATTTTGTTCTTATTAAAAAATTCAAGCTTGTTGGTTTTGAGCCAAATTTTTATGGATTGTTGATTCGTCCCGATGAGAGAAATTGAAAAAGTAAATTTTTTTACTTTACTCAAATATTTTTAGAAAAATCCACTTTTAAGCCAAAAAAGCCAACTTTTTTTTTTTACTTTTTTTTGCTGAAAATTGGATATTTTCCAAAATATTTGGAAAAAAAAATTTACTTTTCTGATTCCTCTTGTTGAGCCGAATCAATAATCCACAAAAATTTGGTGAAAAACTATCGAACGCGAAAAAATTTGAATAAGGACAAAACCTTGAAAAAGTTATTTTAGCTTAGTAGTGGAACTCCACCTAAATTTTTGTTTTGGTATTAATTTTGTATTTTTTAAATATTTTTTAGATTCACTTTGAAATTTTTGATTGGTCATTTGTCTCGACGAGAGAATTCTAAAAAGTTATAAAAATTACGTACAAATAAAAGTAAAAAAATTCACTAAAGAAGAAAAAATAGCAAATGAAAGCCTTTTTTTTTTGGTCTTGATTGTCGTCTAATTAAAATTAACTTTTTTCAACTTCGGTCCACATTTTTATACTTCTTTGATTCCTCTAGTTGAGGCAAATTTTTAATCTAGAAATTACGATGAAAAACTAAACAAAACTTGAGTAAAATTAAACAATACCAAGAATAATACACTAGGGCAAAATTGAAAGAACAAGCTATCACATGAGCATAATAGATTTGTCCTGTAATTCATTCTCTGAATCGGATTAACCATATGTAACCCGTTGCGCATTAGTACTTTACATGGACTCCAGGTCCATATCCTCGATATTGGAAATTAAAGATGGACTTTCTAGGAATAGATAGAAGCAACACGTAGAATGCACTAAATAATGAAAGATAATGTACATCATACTGTAATATCCAATATTATGTATAGGTATAGGGGAACATGGACTGAATGTGTATTTAATTTATTGATAAAAGATTAGGAATTAAGCAACAATAAATAATAGGATGATGAGGAAAGGTAACATCATCGAACCTTTCATGCTATTAGCTCATCTTTTATACGAAAGAAAAGACTATTAGAAAAAGACTTTTGAAGCCCAATAACTACAGTAGTTATGAGAATAAACAATTTCAGGGAACTTTATTCTCCAAAGTTGAATGCAATTTTTATGTATGGTTTTCAATATTTTTGGGAACAATTGACTTATTCACTTGTGGAACGCTTTTAAACGATTTCCAATTAGCTAGGCACATAACGAGTCGGTCAAACTTGCGTGATCGAGGATCTTTAAGTTGACTTTGTTATCTTTTTGAACATCAAGGTTGAATAAATTAATATTTGTAGGTCCTGTAATGCAAAAGGTTAGACAACTAACCAGAGTTCGAAATGTGTTAAATTTCATTTGTTCATAAAAAAAAACTGAACTCATAATATTTACCGTATCAGACTTAGCGTATCAAACAATGTTTATCGTATCAGACTTAGCGTATCAAACAATGTTTGCCCCTACACTCCGTTATTAGTTTTATTTAGTAAATTCACAACCATAGGTTCATACATTAATGACGAGGTTAATGAATAGATCGCCATGTATTTTTTAAGGATATAAAATCGCCATTGGAAAATACCCTATTTGTTTTTTTGTTGACCTTTATTTTTAGATACCTGAAAATGACACATAAAACATTTGTTCTTCACAATATATAATGTTCCTTGTGAGGTTGCATGTCTCCAAGTCTTCCAGCAATTCCATTGCACGTCTACCATATAGAAGCACATTTAAGAACACTCTTTAATTTTATTTAAGTAATGATCTTTTTGCCTTCTTGCATGTATCTTGTGCAACTTCCTCATGTGATAACCGCGATAATTTCTGCGTCATTGGTACGACCGTCAAGTTTGTGAAGTCTAATTCAGTTCTGGTTTGTAAACTTCGCAATGACGGCGGGTTCAGGAATAGTATTTCCAAAATTCAGACAGGAGCATTGCGGTAATTGATGATCTGTACTGACTATACGTACCATAAAATATAATTGGTGTTATGTGCCAAAAACGAAAAAAGTTGTGCCCTTTCTTCGTTAGATCTGGCTTTGTTTGGTTTTCATCTTTGGGTATTTTAGTTTTAGTAGTGGATGGAGAGAGAAATAGAGTAATAATTGGAGGGAGAGAAATGAAAGTAATAATAGGAGAAATAAGGTAATGATTGAAGAGAAAAATAGGATAATGATTAAAAAACAAAAACAAAACAATGTTAAAATGGAAAACGAACAAAAAAGTGAAAACTGATGTTAGCCTTGAATCTATACCTAGTAACAAAACTGGGAAATCATGTTAAAACATTTGTTTCGTTTCCTTCTATTCTTCTTGCGTCAAGTCGCCTGCTCCACGAAACCAAAATGAAAAGAAGTTGCTATAAAGAATTTGATCAAGTTTTTCTTAGTAACTCAGGTGTTCGGGAAGTCTACGCGCACTTCGACTAATTTATGGAGACCAATCCTTTTGTCCACGTACACTAGCGAGGGGCCGAATTAAAATCGAGGCAAAGCTGCGTGTGAACTCACCCTAAAAAAAGTTGATAGCATCTGGAAAGCATCAAACCTGAGAGCTTGGGAGTGAATAAATCCCCAAGTCTCTGGCCTTAGCAACGAGGCCAACCCTTGGGGAAAAAAAATTGCAAGGGCAGCCTACGTACTGGATCTTATTATCTCAGCCAACCAAACGGTAAACGAGAGACTTATGTGTATTTGTATTTGTGTAAGTGTTTGTGGTGCTACCATTTGTGTGCGGGACCCATAGTGAATGTGAGTGTGTTTATGTGCAATTTGTCATGACTGTGTGTGTGCTAATATTTATATATGTGCAGTCTCCTTGTAAAGGTGTCCTTACTTAGCTTAAAGAAAGACTTCACATTTTCCGATCGAATTTTGATGATTTGAACCGTTTAATGTGTTTAGAACGTGATTTTAAGGGACTTCGTAAGAAATCGGCAAAAAATATGACCGGAAAAGGCTTCATCAGAATAGTTTTTCATAAAAATGCATTTATATCATTTTTATGAAAAACTACTTGGATCAAGTCCTTTCCAGTCATATTTTTTGCCAATTTGTTTAGGTAGTAACCTTAAAATCACGTTTTGTACACATTCAACGGTTCGGATCATCAAAATTTGATCTGGAAATATGAAGTTCTTCCATAAGATATGTAAGGGAGTCCTTATAGGAAGCCTACTATATATGTGGGTGTGGGTGTGGGCAATAATTGAAACATTAATTGGTAAATAAGTTTGTAAAGTCTACGTAAACCAAGGGTTTCCGTAATTAATTAACCCTAATATCCTACTCAGGTTAACAATAATTATTACCTCTAAATGGTGTTTCTTAATCCTTCCTAATAGAGAATCAAGGTCATGAATTGAGACAAAACCAATCACAATTGTTTTGTGGGTATGCTACCCTCACCCTGTGCACAATTGGGTTACTGCGGATCTGTGATATTGATCTAATCTTTGTTTTATGGTAATGAGTAATTAATTAAGGAGATGCATCACACATTTTGCAGAGTCCGGTTCCTCTCCAATCCCATAGGAATTGGAGGATCCTCCAATTCCACATCCAAAGGTTAGGATTAATCCATTAGCTTATCTATTTTTTTTTTATCCTTTCCTAATTTTAACTCAAGTGCTACTCAATGAGCACCCAATTACCTAATATGACTTCCGTTCATTATCTAAGGTTTTCCATTCATTACTAAGTACTGGTGGAGCTTTTAGATTTTGGATGGATGAGCTTTTATCTTCTATGGAGCCTTTGTATTTTTATTTTTAGAATTGATTGAAGCTTCACAAATCTGAAATCTAAACAGAGTTAGAAAAATGCAAATTAACATCGAGACTAGGATCCCTCTTTGGCTCCACCAAGAATCTTCCCTGCGTTAGCAACTTTTCTACCAGAAAAATGGGGCAGGATTTGAGGTCAATTACCTCAAAAGACTTTTTTTTTTGTACTTCCTATGATGCAATTGGAGCTTATCGATAGAAACAAATCAATTTAGATAGCCCGCTGTGGCGACGAGATCAACGTGTTATTTCTTTAAGAGAAGTTCCCCTAGAGATCTTTTTTTTTTTGAACAAAAAAAAAAACAGATACTTTGTTGACAAAAGAACACATGATGGGTAAGAGACAAATACTTTAGAGGAAGGATTAACAGAGATAATTGAGTGCCCGTAGAGTATCACATGAGTTAAAATTAGGAAAGAAGAAAATATATTAGTTAATGAATTAATCCTGACCTTTGAATGTAGAATTGGAGGATCTTTCAATTCTTATGGGATTGGAGAGGAGCCGCCGGACTCACATTTGCGAGTAAGCTACGATCACTCATGAAATTGGAAAGGAATAAAGAAATTTTAAACATTTATTTAAGTTTTCAGTCACGATTGGATTTAGAACTAGGACATTCTATCGAAGACGACCGTATCAAAGTACGATCGTTGTGACTTCTTTGGGAATTGCTGGTGATAGTTCTTTTGGGGAGAGATCAACTTTTAAGGCTATTAATAAGATGGAAAGGAGGTTGAGAATATCAAAGAGGAAAATTAAGGAGAAACTTCTTGCCGAGGTTGGGGTCAAGGCCGACAAAGTAATAGAAAAAAGATGATCCCTTCTTCCTCTTTATCTTTCGGTGATATCAAGAATCGAAACTCTTTTTTCTTCAAGGAAGTTCAAGAGATGATGGATTTTGGTGCCGGATTGGGCAGTCAATATAAAGGGGGAGGAACTTTATGCTTTAGACTCCTGGGGAAATGCAGGAGGCCGAATTAGCAAAAAGAATTGATGCTCTTGATGATTTGGAGAATGAGTTTCAGATGGAGGATGATGTCGACTTCGTGGAACATATCTCCCTTTCTTGACAAATTTTTCGGTGCAAGGTGGCTACCACGTCACCCGGCTGATATAGTGCCCGAGCAACACATCCAAGCTGTCCAAAAGTGTATTGGACGGCCCGGATTGAACCACTCTCTCTCCTCTCACCTCAACACTCTCTCTCCTGTTTCTCTCTCCGAATCCGAGCCGTCCAAAATCGAAATGGACTGCCCAATTCGCCGAGCGAGCACCACGTGGCACCTGCTCGACACTAAAAATCTTCTCCCCTTTCTTTGGAATTCTGAACCGTCATCTGATATGTTTGGTATTTTCAGGGTTCAGGTCATGTTCCTTTTGGTTTGTTCCTTTTTGCTTCAGTTGTGGTTGTAGGTGTTTTTTCATCATCTTGTTTTCGGGTTCGGTTTTAGGTGTTGGGTCTTTCACTTGCTTTTTTGGGCAGCTTTTATGGCTCTTGTGGTGTTGGGGAGTGTTGTTAATTTTTAGATGTCTCTTTGCTTTCAGACGTGTTACTTCAGTTGGTTTCATGCCATTTTTTGGTGTTGGTTTTCAGGTGACGTTTTCGCCGGTATGCCCAAAATCCGTTTAATCTTTGTATCATCTTCAAAGATTAGTAAAAAAATCTTCTTTTTCAATAAAAAGTACGATAGTTGGAATTTCAGTTTCAAAACTTACGATACTTGAGAAACAATAATAAAAGAGAATATTAACGTAGAAAAGAGACATAAAAAAAAAGAACGGGGAAAGGATGAATTCTTTAATGAAATTGAGTTGGAGCATAGAGTAGTATTTATCTCTGATAAAATAAAAAAAAATTATACGGTAGAAGTTGACTGGCTAAAACATAAAAGTAAACTAGTATTAGTTAAAATCTGGTAGTATAAAATTTGTTGAGATTAGTTTGAATGCTTAAAGGTGAATTCTTTATCACTTTTTGCACCAATCTTTCCAAGCGTAAGGGAAGAATATTCTGAAAACAAGTTAGATGATACTCATGCAGTTGATTCTTCCCCCGGTCACCCACTTGGTAATCTTCCTCTCGGGGTGCAAACAAACTGAGCAGTTCGCAAATTATTCGAAGCTTGATTCGGTGAAAGTTCACTTGAGTTCTTTTGGTGTTGCTAAACATACGAACCTGAAACCTGACAATGGGTCACTTGAGTTCTTTTGGTGTTACTAAACATACGAACCTGAAACTTGACAATGGGTTAATATCGCATCAGCAAATACCAACAATGGGTTAATATCGCATCAGCAAATACCAACAGAGACAACAATAGAAATAGTGTTTGACCCAAACAAAACCTTTGTAGAGAAATTCAAGTTATAAAACTCTAAAACAAAAAAAGAAGAAGAAAAAGAAACAAGCCCATGCAAATTTCCACCCACTTGAAATCAAAACCGGCAAGGTCAATAGACATAAATATTTACACGTACAGAAAATAAAAAATAAAAAGGAAAAAAACGTCTCGGCGACGTTCATCGCCGGGAATATCCTCAATATGTACATAGATTCTAATTCTAACCATTCAGTACTCATATTAGTTCCTCCCTAACACAACAGTCTTTCCATAATGAGCCGCGGATTAGCTACTGTTTTCACCCGTTCTCCACCTTCAAGAAACCGTGCAACCCGGTTCGACAAACTACCAAACGAAGGAAAAACCTCACCCCAAAAAAAAAAGTACGATAAAACAAGGAGGAAATGATTTTAATTCAGGTTTCAGCTCTCTGCAGTGTCGAAGCTAAAAACATTCCCTTCGCCAAAGACTCCGGTTAGAATTCTGCTTCCTGCACTCATTTTCCTTACACCTAGGCTTGAACAAATGAGGATCCTCTGTACCACGTTACGAAATTCCATGCGAAAAAATGACAGTGGATCATTGACTTTAAAAAGGTACCAAATGCGACTCAGAAATAAATCTCATCGGATCAAAAGATCATTAAGAGTGTAGGAAGAAATCTCGCTTAACGAATTTCACATGGTTTCAGGGCACTTACCCCCGTGGACAGTGGTATAGAGGGTTTCAGAGTCACAAATCTTAGTATATCTTTGCCACCTACCCTCTCTGCTTATGGCCGAGGTTTTGAAATGTTAGGGGCACATTACCTTAGGTTTTGAAATGTTAGGGGCACATTACCTTAGAGGCACACCAACCACACCTCCCTCACATACAGGTGGGTGCTTAGAGCTCTGACATCAAATTGTGACACTCCAGATTTTGGGAACATTAATTATAACTATTTAATCCAAATTTAATATTTGTTAAATAAAAGTAGAATAATCAGTCATTATATCCCAACTTATTCTCAAATCAAGATTACATTTAGGGCAAATTTTACTGACCTCTCCTGAGGTTTTTGATACGAACAGAAACCTCCCCTGAGGTTTCTGAAATGACACTGCCCTCCCCTCCTTTATCTGACAATACCAAGGGACTCCCCTCTCCGTTAATTGCACGTTAGAAAATGGATGGAAACGATTATTTCTCTCTCCACCCACTACTAAAACTAAACTAAACTAAACTCTCAACCAAATAAAACCATGTCATTGTACTATACTTTTTACAATACCTATACTATCCTTACCAGACTCTTTACCCCTCTTATTTATAAAATATAAAATACAAACATCACTACACTTTGTACCCGTTTCACTTTGAAATTTTGTCCTTATTTAAAAGGATTCACATTTGTTAATCTTCTATCAAATTTTTGTGAATTATTAGTTCGTCTCGATAAAAGAAATTGAAAAAGTAAAAAATTAAGACTTTTTCCAAATATTTTGAGAAATTCAATATTTTGGGTAAAAATAATAATTTTGTACTCTTTTAATTCATCTTGTTGAGATTTGCCAATAATCCACAAAAAATTAACGCAAAACTTGCAAATACGAAAAAATTCAAATATGAACAAAAATCAAAAAGCCTAAAAATCCCACAAACAAACCCTGTAAAAATCAAAAAGCCTAAAAATCCCACCAACAAGCCCGTACCCTCCATTGCCAATAGTTTGTTTTTGGTTTTTACAGGATTTGTTTGTGAAATTTTTAGGCTTTTTAGTTTTTGTTCATATTCGAATTTTTTCATGCGGACTTGTTTGTGGGATTTTTAGGTTTTTTTATTTTTGTCCATATTTGAATTTTTTTTGTATTTACTAGTTTTGTGTTAATTTTTGTGGATCATTGGTTTGTTTCAACGAGAGGAATCAAAAGAATATAAAATTATTACTTTTATCCAAAATATTGAATTTCTCAAAATATTTGGTAAAAGTCTTAATTTTTTACTTTTTCAATTCCTCTTATCGAGACGAACGAATAATTCAAAAAAGTTTGATAGAAAATTAACAAATGTGAAATCTTTTAAATAAGGACAAAATCTCAAAGTGAAACGGGTACAAAGTGTAGTGATTTTTGTATTTTATATTTTATAAATAAGAGGGGTAAAGAGTGATCTAGTGAGGGTAGTATATGTATTGTAAAAAATATAGTACAATGACATCGGTTTTGTTTAGTTGGAAGTTTAGTTTAGTTTAGTTTTAGTAGTGGGTGGAGAGAGAAATAATCTTTTCCATCCGTTTTCTAATGTGCAATTAACGGAGAGGGGGGTCCCTTGGTATTTTCAGGTAAAGGCGGGGAGGGCAGTGTTATTTCAGAAACCTCAGGGGAGGTTTCTGTTCGTGTCAGAAACCTCAGAGGAGGTCAGTGAAATTTGCCCTTACATTTATTTTAGGGTAGAGAGGGGTACTACGGGAAATTTCTACTCTTCAAGGTGGTTATCTTTTTCAGTGATATTCTGCTCAGCTACATGCTGCTCCAGATTGTAGTATGCCTCATGTTTGCCTTCTATATCTAGCATGAAATGCCAGGGCCACAAAAGTGTTTGCGTAGAGCATTTCCAATCGTTACCCATTTTATTACCTATATTCAAAATTTAAGCAAAAAACCTAAAAACTCATCTCCTATGTCATATCTATTTGCTTATTATATCCATTTCCTTAGCCAAATTTGAGAAGACTCAAACCCATATCAATTTTTTTCAAATCTTTCTTTCACTCATCAATTACGAATTTGTCACTCATTAATTACAAATGTATCATTCAATAATAAATTTAAATAAAAATATGAGTTTAAAATTGGAGATGCTCTAACCCAATTCTCAACCCAAATTTGGGTAAAAAAATGGTAACAATCTCCGGATGGACTTGGGGAGCCTGTGGTGAGCTCCCCACCACAGGGTTGTAGCAAGGCAAAATGTTGTCGTTTCCATTAATGAGGCACACTCATTAAAGATGTTCTACGATGCCAAGACAACGCCATGCTCATTTAATTTTTTAGGACAGTTTATATATTAGTAAAAAATATATAATTAAAAAATTAAGTGCTTCAATTTTTAATCCATTTAAATCAGAGCGAATATTTTATTTTATTGATCATATTATTCTAAATGATCATAATTAACTTTTGTCTTCAGAGCTCTCATAATTAAGTATCTGCTCTTTATAGACAAAAATTAATTATGACCCTTTAAGATAATATGATCAGAAAAATAAGATCTTCGTATTGGTTCAATTGGATTGAAAATTGGAATATTTAATTTTTTAGACCGTTTATATAATAAAAAATATGGTTAAAAAATTAAGCGCTCCAATTTTCAATCCGTTTGAACCAGTATGAGATCTTATTTTTCTAATCATATTATCCTACATGGTCATAATTAATTTTTTTTTCTAAAGCTCTCATAATCAAATTTATGCTCTACAGTGTCCCAAATAAAGAATACTTAATTATGGGAATCCTAGAGACAAATTAATTATGATCCTTTAGAAGAATATAATAAAAAAATAAATTTTTCACACTGATTTAAAAAAATTAAAAATTGAAGCACTTAATTTTTTAATTATATATTTTTTACTAATATATAAACTCTCTTAAAAAATTAAAGCATCTTTGATGCGTGTTAAGGATGGCAATGGGGAGGGTCGGGGATGGATACCACTATCCCCGTCCCCGATCCCCGAACTCAAATTCCTCCCCATCCCCGCCCCAATCCCCACCGAGGATTTATTTTTACCCTCCATCCCCGCCCCAAACGGGGAACGGGGATCCCCATGGGGAATCGGGGATCCAAAGATCCCAAAACTTTTTAAAAAAAAGTCACCTGCCATAAAATACGAACCAAGAAACTAAATTCAAAAAAAAGAAAAAGAAAAACAATCTACGCTGACATTACAAACCAAATGCCAAGGAAAATAGCCACAGTTGCTGCCATAGTGCCATTACAAACCAAATCAAAATGAAAACAGTCACATCTGCTGTCGTAGTGCCATTATAAACCAAATTCAATTTAAAACAGTCACATAGTTGCTGCCATAGTGTATTACAAACCAAATTGAAATAAAAACAGTTTCAAACAAACAAGACGAGTAGGCTAGTGGGGCTGGGGATTGGAGACGTCAGTCTCTAGAGTGGCGACTGGGAAATGGGAAAACCCTAACTTATCTATATATATAGTAGGCTAGTGGGGCTGGGGCGGGGATCAGGAACCCTAAGTCCCTAACTTATGTATATACTAGCGAATGTCCGTGCCTGAAAGCACGGCGCAACACATTTTGAAGACAACTAAAGCTACATGTCGAACAATGAGCAAATGATGGACAAAAAATGGGTAGGAACAAAGTAAAATATATGTTGTATATGTGCATGTCAAATTGGGGTGCAAAAAATATTCAAGCAAGTTCAAAATATCCCAAATCCATAAATCACCCAACACGCGTAATAAAACCGAATATATATTTGTAAAGCTCAACCTAACAAATAAAAATTCCTATTGAAATTCTCAATCTATTAACAAGGCTCGTATCATGACAATCCCATTGTTCGGTTGCCAATCCTCGATATTCCTACATAAATAAGATAAAGAATTATTAAATTCATCACAGAATATGGACTGGTTTATGTATAATCTAAGTATGACAATGAAGAAAAAAGGACAACTTATCCCCCTTACAATCTTTGTAATCGTTTATTACATTTGGAAAGGTGCCAATACTCTTATGACCAATCAACTTTTAAAATGAAAGTCACCACAGAGGCACCATGGTCAAGACTCCCAGTTGTTGGAGCTGGAATAATTAACACATATGAGCTCCCATAATATTTAGAAATATAGTCTTTGAGCATTTGCACCCCCATTATCCTGGCAAAACAATAATCAAATAAAGGTACTGCAATATTATTTTAATTTTATATAGTGTAATTTATACAATAAGCAAATAAAGGTAGTGCATGTTCGGGCCTGAATGCACGGTTCGAACGATCAACACACGTAAATAAGTTTTGGACTCACGATTTTATTTTTTCCTCAAATTCAGATCGTCGCACAAATCATGGAGTGAAAACTTTCAATGAATCATCACAATTTCCATAATGTAGTTTCTCAAAACAGTATTGAAAATTCAAATGAGATTTGGAGGGTTTTGATATTGCCCATGCCTGAAGGTGCGACGAAACATGTGTTGAAACAAAAATTGAATTGCCCTTTTTACCAATGAACACAAAATCTCCCATAAGACATGTTTCGTCGCGCCTTCAGGCTGTGTCTTAAATAAACTTCAAACATGGCCCATTTATTTGAATTATGTACATAAAGGAATACTCTTGCCTTTCCAAAAAAAAAAAGGACTACTCTTCTCTACTAATAACCACGTTCTTCATTTAACCTGTCTTCTCATAAAAAAACACAACTTGAATCGCAGCCAAATAAGCAGCAATGCTATAGCTGGAGTAGAGTGAATCTAATATTCAAAGCTGACAAATATCCAGACATGTAAATGTAGAAAACAACAAATAATGCTACCTAAAGTTTATTTTTGAATGGTTCTTCGAAACTGGCCATTTTGGGGGAACAAAAATATCACTGTCGGCTAAAAAGTCTTCTGTTAAAAAAAACCCCTTTATATTACCAAGTCTTACTGCCTGCCAATCACCACCACGAGCACCAACATGTCTCTTTACCAAGTCTCAAATACTGCAAGAATTGGAAAGAAAAAAGAAGTTTGGTATCAATCGACACTTATCAATGTCAAAATATAGGATTAAGTAGCTTAAAAACTTAATCTAAGTGAAGCCATCTAAAAAAAGAAACTGATAACACACATTAGTACATTCTCGATATCGAGATTATCTTTATAATTATGTTAGAATCCACTATCTTCTTCGGTTTACCCTTCCAAAAAATTAGAGAAAGGACGATTATATTCAAAAAATGACAGTGAGATATTGTCTTGTTTCTTAGGCCAAGCTTTTCTTAAACAAATAAACCTCCATGATAAAAGAACGCCACCTTTTTCTCTCATTGCCATTAACTACTGGAAAAGAAATAGTGCTTTATGTAATTCTCCAGGGTTTTCCCATAGCAAAGTGAATGAACATACTTACAACAAAGAAAATGAAGCTCTCATCCTGCATTCAACTATCTGATCCAACGTTTGGGCACTACGTCTTTTAGAAAGCATGTCGAGAAACCACTTTACTGAGGCTAGTGATTCATTGCAAGTTTTTCCATTTCCTCTTTCGTTATAAAGTTTTACTATTTCAACAATTTTGTTCCTAGGATCATGATAGACACCGTGAACATGGTAATAGCATCGTAAAAGCTAATACACATAAGTTGTTCTTCGAACTACTCAGTTGTCTTTTGGCAAGAATTTATGATTTGTATGCTAATCAGTGATCGCCTAAGCTGATTTACTTAATGACAAATAAAAAAGAGGCTTAGTTTCACAAACATCGTTTGCGGTCCTTTGTTCCAAACAAAGGCACAGGATTAAGAAGTATCATGCTATTTTAGGCCAAGTTGTCCCGTATCTTATTATCAACTTCCAAATCAAACCTAAGATTCATCATCCCCTTGTTCTTAACTTCCAAATCAAACCTAGGATTCATTCGTCTTTGGTTTATTTGACTGACACCTGGGAGTGGAGACTGGGTGAGGTTGGAGGCTCTCAATGTTATTGGGTCCCAACATCATTGGGTGTAGTTGGCTCGTTAGAGCTTCCGGCCCGTAGAAGCTTAATCCCCAAATATACCATCTGCAAAAGAGAACACCCACACACTGAGCTTCAAGAGAAAATGGTAGGAATAGAAGAACATAGAATGAGGAAAACAAAAGCTTTCATGCATGGCAATCAAAGGTTGGAGACTCCAATATAACTGGGTTCCGAACACCATTGCATATTCTTGGCCTGGTAGAGCTTCTACGGGTTGGATAGAACTATAGAAGCTTAATCTCCAAATACACCATATGCCAAACAAAAACCCAAACACTGAGCTTCATAGAATGAGCTGAAGAAATACTACATTGATAAGCAATTGACAGAGAACTAAAGCTTCACAAATTGCTATAAGCAATCCAGCCAAATGATTAGGATTGATTTCAAACACAATTAGTGAATCCTATAGTTAAACAATCAAAACACAAAATGAACAAAAAATAATTGTGTTTTGAACAAAAGCATCCATGGAAAGCTAATAACGAATTTGAACCTCCAATGAGTTACCTAGATGTGTTAATTTTGTGTTCAATTAACTCATCAAGAATTTGAAAGCTAATATATTAGGCACGGCTTGAATGACAAGAACACACAAATAAATATTGGACTCACATTCAATATATCAACCCGTGCCCAACGAATCCAATTATGCGAAAAACAATTACCAAAGCATATGCACTGACCTGTTTAACTTGGATCAGCAAATAAAAAACAAACAATTTTTCAATCCCTAACTGTCTTGCCCAACTTAGATAGGTCTGGATATATATTATGAGTTATTACCTTCAATCAAATAATCTAATGGATTTGATTCCCTAACTGTCTTTCACTATAATGTAGTTGCGAGGCCTGCCAAAAAATATGAAAGAGCAATCTTGATAAGCACGGATAAGAAGCAGGTAGGGTAGCAATATCATCCAGTCCAGATTAGGAACTTCTAAACCACTAAAAAAATTCCTATGAAATACCAAAAATAAATAACTTCATTCTCTTTCTCACGAATCTGGCAAATACCCCTAATGGGACATGATTACACATCTAGTCATCTAATATTTAAAACTATTCACGATGCAACTCTGGCTTGCCACGGTGTACCAAACAGTTCATTGGCAGAACTCTTACAAACAAAACAAAAAAAAGCTCAGACACGTATATGTACCTAATTTTTCCGGTAAACCCATATGCTAATTTGGAAATTGATGTAGAAAAACTCCCACATATAAAAAACAGTTTCTAAATTTCACCTTTGACCCTTGTTTCATGATCGACAACCACAATCCATTATTCGATAAGTGAGAGAATGGCAATTGCTCTTTAATTCTTCAGTTTGGCCAATACCCAAACATAAAATCAAGTTCTTTATCAGTCTTTGTGAAATAGCTAGGATTGAGATGGCTTACATGAAGAAAGAAGTGGTGACGATGCGGCCGATCGCGAGCATGAAGATGGCTAGGGTTGGGTACCACTCGTCGGGGATCGGGCTCGATATGGGTTTCACTGATTGACCCTGTTTTCAGTTCCAAAAGGAAAACACAGAATGCAAAAATTAGAAAACAGAAACAAAAAAGAAATGAAATAAAAGAGAGGGGGGAGAAATTTGATACTACCATTTTCAAATTTGCAATCGGCTTTTCTGTTTGTCTGAAAGACTCTGAACACTCAATGATTATACTCCGGAGGAATTGATGAGGCTTGTAGAGAAGATGCGGGGAGAGAGAGAGGTTTTTGTAATAAGAAAACAGAAACAAAAAAGAAACGAAATAGAAGAGAGAGGGGAGAGCGGCGGCGGCGCCGTCCGTCTTTGGTTGTTGAGGGAGGCGGTGGCTAAGCTGCCTGAGGGCCGGCCGTATTCATAGAGAGAGAGAGATGAGGGTTTGAAATCTTTGGATTTTGGAAATTGGATTTCCATATTGAACGGGGAATGTGTGATTAGAAAATAATCAACAAATGTGAAGTATTTACAGGCCTGCCATTGTATAATGGAGGGTGGAGATTAATGTAGGCATGAGGATAAATCTAGAGCATTAGTTGTCTTTTGGATTCAAACACAGTTCTGTTTTATTATATAGATATATAATTATGTATTATATATAGTAGGCTAGTGGGGCGGGCCGGGAATCAAGCGGGTACTACCTTATATCCATCCCCTACCCGTTTTTCACTTTTTTTAAAAAATTATCCCCATATCCTATCCGATCCCCAAATAATTCCCGAATCCTCTACCCATTTGGGGCGGGGAACAGGGCGGGTTGGGTCGGGGCGGCCGGAATTGCCATCCCTAATGCGTGTGCCTCGTTAATGAAAACGGCAACGTTTTTCCTGGCCCTGTGGTGAGCTCCCCGGGTCCGATCCGGAGATGCTTTTTTCCACTGTTCTTACCGTTCCTTTAGCGTTAGATCTAAGAAGACGACGGAGACCTTTCACAGCCGAAGCAACCAACACCCCACCATCACCTAAAATCACCAACCCTAACCAGAACAAATCTCTCTCTCTCTCTCTCTCTCTCTCTCTCTCTCCGTGCCTTTGTGTTTAATGCGCGCGAATCGAATACCAAAGGTGTGCGTTATTCCTTTCGCGGATTAAAAAAAATGTTTCACCTCTGTTCTGTTAAATTGCTGCGTTATTACTTATTATTGATTATTGATGCATACTTCTTGATTCCTGTGTCGTTTGGGCATGTATGTTGTAGAGGGCACGATCTGATGGTGGTTGAGTGCTGGCACCGGTTATAGTTCTCGGTTCGCGGTGGGATCGAAACACACTGCAGATCGGAATCGGATGGATAAGGACAAGAACAAGAACCGTACCGATCTGCTTGCTGCTGGCCGTAAAAAGGTTCGTCTCCTTTGACTTTTTAGTAAGAGTAATTTTGATCTTTCTCGTGTATTAGGCTTTGTTGGCAGCTTTTGGAAGTCGTTGTGCTGTTTGGTTGCTTAGAACATATAGTGTGGGAATGTAATTGGGAAGTTTGAAACTAGGGTTTTTTCTTGTTCATAAACCTAGTAGTCCGGAAAGCCTTAGTCAGTAAGCTTACCAAGTAGTTTAGTTTAGAGCGTATCGGGTTAGATCTTTTATCTTGTCATTTATTCAGCTTTTCACGTCAAAACTCTTGGAGTTTGTTTGGTTTGGGTTTTGAGGGAGGTTTTTGGGGTAATGAGTTGAGAGAGGTAGATGAAAGAATGAGAATAATAATTGAAGAGAAAGACTTATTGCGAACCGTGTGCAGAGAGAGAGGGGTTGGTTTTAGAGACCCAAAGCGAACACAGTCTTTGACTTCATTGAGGATAATCTAACTTCACGTTTGTATTCTCGGAATCATGATTGTGGTGTCGTTTGTAAGACTGAGTTCTTCTGAAGGGTTTGGTTATTGAGATGAGTTTTTCTGTTTATAATGATGAATATTAGACTCTTAAAATGCATGCTTGGGATCAGAGTCATTAGACTTTGTTAGAGGACAATATGGTTATGGATATTTAGTTACTAGACTCTCTATGGGATTTTTTTGGTTAGGGGTGCTCCGTATTCGTGAGAGACAAATATCAGGATTTGGTATTGAATTAGGGTGGTCTGGTAAAGCTGAAATTTTTGTATTGAATTTTCTTTGTGATGACATTGTATGTCTATGCTATGGATGCATGAGTTTCAAAAATTTTGCGGGGAAATATTTTGGTGAGAATGGAAATTTTAGAGCTTTTTCGGCATTCATATAAAAGGCCTTGACTTTAGACTCACTTCCATTTTCAGTTTTAGGAATAGACGATCATGTGTTATTAAAGGCATCTGTGATAAAATCACTAGATGGGTTTATTTTTAAGCACTCAATTGTCTTACGAAACAAAGTCTACTCGTGTAGTTATGTCCTAAGAAATACGTATTCATCCCAGCAATCAAGCAGATAGAAACTAAGCTGAGGGGGAATTTAGTTTTGAAATTTAATACATTCTTTTTCAGCTTCAACAATTTAGGCAGAAGAAGGATGGTAAAAGCAGTAAATCCTCGGGTAAAGCTGCTAAATCCGAGCATGATATTGATGCTGATGCAGCATCTGCAGCTAAACCGGCAGCCGCATTGTTACAAGTTCCTGATGCAGTTGTCAGTTCAGTGCATGACTCTAATGAGGGGTTTGTTGATATACCAGTCGCATATTCTCATGGTCATTCACAGTCTAACGATGTTGATATTGCTGATATTGATCCTCTGTCAGTGGGGCTTATGCTCGAGGCAAGCTCAGTTCCAACAACACTGGAAAGCAGTGTGGAGTTGATGCGTGAGGACTTGGGAGTCAATGAAGCTATGATGAATTTGGGTGCCGTCAAGGAACAAGATTTGGAATCTTCAGTTACATATCAAGCTGATAGTACCCAAACTCTTAGTGTGGAGAGTGCAATGCTTACTTCAGGAAATTCCGGAGGTTTAGTTTCTGAAATGAACTCTGTATATCTGGCTTCCCCCATCACAGTTGATTCTTTCACTCCACCTGACCTGGTTGGTGTTACTAAACTGGTTGGCATAGCAGTTGAAGCAGAGCATGTACATGGGGCAGATCAGGTGACAGACGTAGGTTGTGCCTGCTTTCCTGTGATACCTCTTTCTTTTTTACCTGTTTGTATTACAAATCAAGTTCTTTATTGAATCCAGTAACTTTGAATCTGATTTGTAGTTGAAACATCATTTGTTTGTGGGTAGGGGCAATTCAGGGAGCTGACTGTTTGGTTTCAAAGCAAGTTGATACAAGCAGCGGGATAGACCTTGAGGGAGATGCGATGCTTGATTTACCTGGGCTCGGTGAAAGTGCTGAATTTTGTGTAGGGTCTTCTTGTGGAGACACAAGCATGAAGGAGCCAACCATTGAAATGGAACCGACCAAGTTGAATAGTATTTCTGCAGCCGCTGGTGAAACCAATGAGGTGAAAGAAGTCTGGACAATGGATGGGCATTCAGTTTCACCCCAGCTTTTACGCGTGTCACATGATTGCTCAGCTGTAACTCCTGAACTAGCAGTGCATCAGGGAAAAGATGCAGTGGCATCATTTCTCAATGAAGGAAAATCAGAAATGCGGTCTGCAGAAGGGTATGAAGCCAATTCGCAGGAAGAGGTTGTTAATGTTGAGGACTTTTTGGTAGCCGAGGCAAGGCCTATGGAAGATAAAATGGTGAGTTTGTCTTCTGGCACGGGTATAATTTCGATGAGTGTTTCTCATCTCGCGAAGCTGCTAAGAATGCTAGATGAAGAGGAGTTTAAATTGGTGCTAGCATCAAGAGAATTAACAGCAGATTCAGAATTTAGGAGTACTGACAGTTCAACTACTAATGGAGAACTAAGGAGTAACAGTAGGACCATTGTACCAGAGTATCAGTCCTCTGATGTTCTGGAGGAAGTTACAGAGCAATTATATCTTGCAAATGTAGAAAAAGATGTCTTTCTCTTGCAACTCAATGAGCAATTGGTGCAACATTTGGAGTTCAGTCACCAGCATAAACAGTTGCTTGATGAGATGTCTATTGCCAGCAGTTTGATCACCGAACTTCGTGGGAGGAATGAAAGCCTTGCTGAAGAGCTTGTGAAGTGCAAGTCTGAATTTCAGGCTGCTGTTTGTGCAACAGAGGAACTTGAGAAGCAATTTCATACTGCAAAGGCTGAGATCGGGGGAATATCTACCAGAGCTGATGAGTTGCATCTAGAGCTGGAGAGATCACATGGGGAACTCTCAAGTCTGTCAGCAGATTTAGCTGACTGTAGGGCTTTGGTGTCAGCATTACGGGTTGAGAATGATAACTTGAATGGGAATCTTACTTCGGCAGTTGAGGAGAAAAAGAGACTGACAGAGGAGAAGGGATATTTGGCACTTGGTAATGAGGAGCTGTTGAAAGAGTTAGCTGAGTGCAAAGGTTCGTTATTATCATTGCAGGAGGAAAATGTCAACTTAAGTGGCAGTCTTGCATTGAAATCAGAGGAGAGAAGGAAGCTTAAGGAGGAAAAAGAGAATGTTGTCCACGAGAATGAGAAACTATTGACCAACTTAACCGAGCACAAGGCTTTGTTGGAAGCTCTTCAGGTGGAAAATGCCACCCTAAATGGAAGTCTCACTTCGGTAATGGAGGAGAGATTCAGGCTTGGAGAAGAGAAGGATCATTTTGTCACTGAAAATGAGGAATTATTGTCTGAGTTAGCGGACTGCAGAAGTTTAGTGGCAGGAATACAGACAGACTATCGCAAGGCTGGGGATGGCATGAAAGATGCAACTTTGCATCTTGAACAACTTGAACAGGAAAACATGTTGTCATCGAAATCTGGGGATGCTGCAAATCAAATTGAGGTTACTGACATGCCAAGCAGGGGCCCAGAATGTGCAACTACTGCCGATGAGACTCACCAACTTCTCAGGGAGTGGAAGACTGAAAATTTCTCCCCTCGCTTAAGAAAACCTGACGATGGTTCTATGGATTGGTCACACGTTGAGCAGCTTAAATTGGAGGCCTGTGATCATTCCTCAGGGTTTGTAGATTTGAAGGTACACTTAGAGGAGGCAGAGAATATAACCCAAGAACTTGAGAATGCAATTGAAGGAATGCACTCACATTCGGTGTCCTTAAGTAAGTCAAGTGGGAAAATGGTTGTGCCAGCAGTATCAAGACTGATTCAAGCCTTTGAGTCAAAGGCTCATCTTGATGATCATGACATAGAGGAAGTGCCTTCAGCGGCAGATCAATCGCTTGTCAACTCATTTACCTTAATAAAGGAGCAAACAAGAAAGCTGAGAGCAGTTTTTAAGAAGTTGCATGCCGATGCCAAGAAGGCCAGTAAATTGTACATGGGGGAGATAGACTGTAGAATAGCTGCTGATGCTGCACTCGGGGAGCCCAAGGTGACTTATGAAGCTCTGGAGGAACACATTATCTTCTCTGAAGCAGCAATTATAGAACTCGTTGTTTTATATGAATTCTTAAAGCAACATTTGTATGATATCGAAGCAAAGAGGGTTGAGCATCTGGCACTGTGTCAAGCACTGAGGGAACAAAGTACTGTTTCTGTTGCAAAGAACATCGACCTTGTTAAAAAGCTTGGTGATTATCAGTTACGTGCCAGGGAATTGGAGAGACAATTGGATGAGATGCACTCAAGTTCAGATGAGATGGCTTCCTCTATGTCTAATCAAGTGGAGCTTATGCACATAGAGGTAGCTGAGAGGGCATCAATGCTTGAGCAAGAATGGAATTCTACTGTTGCTCGGATTGTTCAGACAGTGGGGAAGCTTGATTTGCTGGTTGGGAGCTCATACTCCACCACCCCTTTAACTTCTTATTATCCGGATGGCCTGTCAGATACAGGCACCCTTGTGGCTTCATCTGTTGAGGCTGCAACGACAGTGATTGAAGATCTTCGGAAGAAACTTGAAGCTTCTAGGAAAGATCATGAAGCCATGTCGAGTTCTCTCAAAAGTTTGTATGAAAAGCATAATGATTTGCATGGAAAGCACGAATTGGCCAGTGGTGTATTACTTAGGGTATATAGTAATCTTAAGAAACTTGTAGATGATTCATGCGGGCACATAGAGGAGAGCCGAATTATTCAACAAAATGAGAATGTTCTAGATCCTCTATCTCTTAATAACTATGATACCCTCATGGAACAAGTAGCAGTGTTTCTGGGTGAGAGGCTGCAACTTGAATCAATGAACGACCAACTCAATTTAGAGATGATTAATAAGGCAAAAGAAATAGAGGAAATGAAGGAAAGAGGCCTTGATTCAGATGGCATTCTGAAGCTGGTTGAAGATGTTGAAGGTGCAATCATGCTGGAGGGCACTGGTCTTAAGTCAGATAACCTTGGATCACGGCTTCAGTATTTGATCTCTTTTCTTTTTCACAAATACAAAGAGGCTGATAAGACAGTCAGGTGGACCACAAGAACAAACTCTCGTGAGGAGATGGAATTAAGTGAATTGCAGGGCCAAATAGATCACTTGATGTTCTTGATTGTACAACATGAGACTGAAAACCTCATTCTTAAGGAAAGTTTAAGGCAGGGAGTGGAGGATCTTATTGCTATTCGGTCCGACTTGCAGGAGAAAGTAAATGAACTCGAACAGTCAGAGCAGCGGGTAGCATCAATCAGGGAAAAACTTGGCATAGCTGTTTCCAAGGGAAAAGGTTTGATTGTGCAGCGTGACACCCTCAAGAAATCTCTGGCTGAAACATCCAATGAACTGGATAAATGCTCACAGGAGTTGCAGTTGAAAGATACCAGGCTTCAGGAGGTTGAAACAAAACTGAAGACCTATTTGGAGGCAGGTGAACGGGTGGAAGCTTTGGAATCTGAGCTCTCATACATTCGCAACTCGGCTACTGCATTAAGAGAATCATTTCTTCTCAAGGATTCTGTACTTCAGAGGATAGAAGAGATTCTGGATGATCTTCAACTTCCAGAGCACTTCCATTCCAGAGATACAATCGAAAAAGTTGATTGGTTAGCGCAATCAATTACTCGAAACACTTTTGCTCTTACGGATTGGGATCAGAAAAGTTCTGTGGGAGGAGGATCATACTCTGATACAGGTTTTGCAGCTATGGATGCGTGGAAAGAAGATTCCCAGCTGAACTTAAATTCTGGTGATGATTTGCAAAGAAAATATGAAGAGCTTCAGAGCAAGTTCTATGGCTTAGCTGAACAAAATGAAATGCTGGAACAATCATTAATGGAAAGGAACAATGTCATGCAGCGGTGGGAAGAGATGTTGGAGGGCATAACTATGCCTTTGCATTTACGCTCCATGGAGCCAGCGGATAGGATTGAGTGGTTAGGAAGTGCACTTTCAGTGTCTGATCACCACTGTAATGCTCTCCAAGTGAAGATTGATAACTTTGAGACATACTGTGCAACACTAACTGCTGATTTGGAAGGGTCGCAAAAGAGATTATCTGAGCTTGAGACAGCTCTCCAAGCTGTAACTCATGAGAAAGAGCATCTCTCTGACAGCTTGGAGATTCTAACTCGTGATTATGATAAGGTCTCAGAGAAGTTAGTTCAGTTTGAAGTTGAGAATGATAAGCTGCATAAGGAGTTAACTGCTCTGAAAGATACATTGGTTGAGAACAATAGGAATCAGAAGCACATTGAGCATGTTGATGGTGAGATTAGAAGATTGGTGAATTTGGTTACTGACGTAATTCGGGATTCTGTTACAGATGATGTGGTTTCTGGTGGCAGTAGTACTGAGTGTTTGGAACGGGTACTGCAGAAGCTTGTTGAAAAGTACACAAATCTTTCTTTAGAGAATTGTATTGTTGTTGAGTCAGATCATGAGACAAAAACAGAAAAAGATCATGCCATTCAGTGTGAACAGAGAGATTCAGAGGGTTTGAAGGCGCAGGATCTATCAATTCTGAAGAAAGATCTGGACGAGGCTTTGCATGGTTTGATTTGTGTAAAAGTGGAAAGAGATAGATATATGGAGCAAAATCAATCCTTGACCCATGAAGTTGAAGCACTAAATCTGAAAAGTCAAGAAATGCAAGATCTACTTAGTCAGGAGGAGCAGAAGTCAGCTTCTGTACGAGAGAAGTTGAATGTGGCAGTTAGAAAAGGAAAATCACTGGTGCAACAGCGTGATAGTTTGAAACAAACCATTGAAGAGGTGAACAATGAGGTTGAACGCATGAAATCTGAGATTAACCACAGGGATAGTAGTCTTTCAGAATATGAACAGAAGATCAAGGTTTTATCCACATACCAGGAAAGTGTAGAAGTCTTGGAATCAGATAATTTGTCATTGAGAAACCGGTTGGCAGAAACTGAGTACTTATTGCATGAGAAAACCCATACTTTGAGTTTGATGTTGAATACTTTGAAGGGCATTGGTGCTATTTTTGAGTTCAATACTAGCAACCCTGTTGAGATGTTGGAACAAATTGGGAGACAATGGCATGATCGACATGCAGCTGTGGCTGCTTCAGAACAGGATATGATGAAATCAAAAAGAGCAGCTGAGCTACTCCTTGCTGAGTTGAATGAGGTTCAAGAAAGAAATGATGGATTCCAGGAAGAGCTTGCAAAATATTCCAGCGAGCTTTTAGAACTCTCCAAGGAAAGAGATTTAGTGGAAGCTGCAAAATGTGAAGCTTTTTCACAAGTTAAAAAGTTATCTGCGATTCGCTCCGAGGAAGTAAATAACCAATTTGCTGAGCTGATGATATTGAAATCCTATGTTGATCAAGTGAGGAAGGGCTTATTTGAGACTAATGATCTTCTTGGAAGGGTCCTCTCCAAGGATGTGGAATATGTGCAGAATCTGGAGGCAAGTTTGATGTCATGTCTCGAACCAAGTGAGGCTCTGAATGTGGTTGGCCTGCCTCTGGGTTGTCCTGACAATGTTATTTCTCTTAATAAAGAAAACCAGGTACTATTGTTGTTGCTGTTCTTATTCTTTTTTTCTTTTTTTTTGTTACTCTCATTTCCGCTTTCTTTTCTTTGTTTCTGTGACCGGAAATTGTCTTTTTATGTACATATCACAAAGGTTGCAAAAATAATTCAATGAAGCCACCTTAGTTTTTTTAGGGCGCACGGCACAATTACGTGTGCATGTATGCATTGATGGGTGGCTGGCGTGTGTGTAGTGCTATTTTGGCGTTTGGCTCTAGCAACTATCATCTTGAGTACGGGAGGTTGAGTAAGTTGCTTTCCTGTGTCATATCCATAGGCGGTGAATTCTGTGCTTCTAACTGCCCCAAAATTCAAGATTAGTCATGCTTAATTTTTTTTTTTTTTTGATAAAAAAAATTGATAACATAAGTCAGACATCTGCACCATCTTCAAATGACTCATGCCATACCTTGTTACGCTTGTTTGTTTTGTGTGACCTGGGGAAAGCAAGAATGTATACAAAAAAGAAACAACAAAACTAAACTGCCAATCTGGTTGCATTGCATTTTCCTGCCTTGTTTGAAAACATCCATATAATGTGATTTTGTGGTTTTCCCCACCTTTCCCCCCTTATCATTCATCTGGATGCTTTCACTTGACTCCAATTATTTTACTCTTTAACGGTACAAACTTGACCCATTAGAGACCACCCCCCCCCCCCCCCCCCAAACATGTGGCCAGCTTTCCTACATAAGCAGGCCTAACATGTGCACATGTTTAGGTAGGCTTTAGTTTCAAGTACAGGATCTTATGTTGGTTGTGCTACCGGATGAGATGGTTAACCATGATCAAGCAAAAAAACCTTCGAAAATAATTTAAGCGGGACTATTCATATCAGATGGCTTCAACAAATAATGTGAAAAAGCCACCAAAATTCTCAGAAGGGTTCGACGAAGGCACCAATGAAGTCACTGAAGTTCAGCATCCATATATGGTTGCTGATGTCATTGGTTGATATTCAGACTCTCTCCACACATCTTCTTTGGATCAGCTCAGCTGATACAAAGTTAAAGTGTCTAACAAAAAAACAATTGGCAATGAGACGCCGCTACATATACTGGCTTTGGAGGTGATAATTAACCGATGTGGGACAAATCCTTGGACTCGCATTTATGGGATGCCCTCTTATGTTCTTCTAAACGCCCAGGGTACCGTGTGGGTCGTCGTCTGAGATGCAGTTGACGTGTTGGAATCCAGCATAGAGTTTCGAAGGAGGATGCAATTAAGTGGTTCCAAGTCAAGTATGAAGGAGTGATCCAAAAATATTGTGCTTAAATTTGTTTCCCTGCACTGCATCTCTTGATAACTGTAATTTTGAATTTTGGCAAACGGCATTTGCGTCTGCTGGTTTCTGAATGGTTTCTGACGACATTGGGCTAGTCTTTCTATATTTAATAGCCCTTTACTTTTGTGAATAGTACACTTTGTTTCGTTGTGATTCCTATAGTTTAGATCATTTTTTTGACCTCCCAACATGGAAGTTGATGGTAGCACGTGCATTGGAGTGTTAGTGCTTGTCCCACGTGAGCTTATTTATCACCTCCAAAACTAAATATGATCCTGGGCCGCCTTTTTGCCAATTGTTGGTTTTGGGTTGGGTGCTTTAACATCAGTAACAAGTGGAATGCCCATAAGTTTACAGTTTCTAAAAATGAAATGCGAAAGTGCACTACTGTCTCCCCATGTTCTGACATGAATTTGGTTCATAAGGTAAAAAATTGAAAACTAGAAACCAATGAAAGTTTGTTTGGCGGACATGTAATGAAAACAGGAAACCAATGAAAGTTTGTTTGGCTTATATGTATTGAGGTAATATTCTGAAGTACCAAAAATAAAAAAATTATATGTATTGAGGTTAAGAATACTTTTCTTTTGATTAAATTTATGATTGGATTTGAAGTTTGTTGAATTTGGCCTCCCGTGTATGAATCTTCTAGTTAATTTCATTCTTTGCTCCAACATATTTGTTTGTTTGTGGTTGTTTTCAGCCTTTGCTTGTACCTTCCTGACACTTTTCATCCTTGTGCTGTTGCACGTAATACTTGGTCAGCATTGTTCTTACCTTTTTGTCTTCTTGTCCAGGAGATGTTCTTGGTTAAGGATTTTATGCTGGACTCAAAGATACAAGAGCATAGCAATGACAATAATTTGGTCGAAATTTTTAGTCTTACTGGGCATCAATTGCAAGGTTTGGCAAAAGAAATTGATGCTCTTAAAGAAAAATTATACAAGCACTCTGTTACATTAGATGAAAGAGTCAAGCACGTTGTTGAAGTAGTGGGCATTGTTCGTAGAGAATTGACTTCCCACAAAAAGTCCTATGACTCCATGAAGGAGAACATAATTCGATTAGAGTGCACCGAGAAAGAGAAAGATGCTGAAATTGGTGTATTGCATGCAAACATTAACTTACTTTATGAAGCCTGCCGTAGTTCAGTTATCGGAATTGAGAATTGGAAAGCTGATTTTGTCAGCAATGGTTTGGCTGCCACAGATCATGGGATGAATTCGGAAACTTCAGTATCTGTAGATGGAGGAAACTTCAGCCAACGGACACTTTTGTCCTCTGAGCAACATTTTAGTACCATGGCAGATAGATTGTTATCGGTGGTTAAGGACTTCATTGGTACTCAAGCCAATATTGTAGAAGCTGGCTATAAGGAGATGAAGACTACCATTTCGAATTTGCAGAAAGAGCTTCAGGAGAAAGACATCAAAAAAGACAGAATATGTATGGAACTTGTAAGTCAGATCAAGGAAGCAGAAGCTGCTGCAGGGAGTCACTTGCAAGACTTTCAATCCGCAAATGTGCGGCTACATGATTTAGAGAGGCGGCTTCAAGCGATGACAGAGCAGCGTAACATATTAGAACAGAGAGTGAAAGAATTACAGGATGGTGAAGCCAACTCGAAAGACTTGGAGGAGAGAGTTAAATCGTTGAATGAAGTGCTGGCTGCTAAAGAACAAGGTTAGTTTTGTTGAGTTTTATTAAGTAGGTTGTTCACAAATAGTTTCTAAGTTAAATTTGTAATTCTGTACAGAAATTGAGTCGCTGATGCAAGCACTTGATGAGGAGGAGATCCAAATGGAAGAGCTAACAAACAAGATTGGGGAACTGGAAAGAGTTGTGCAACAGAAAAACGTAGATTTGGAGAACCTCGAAGCTTCTCGTGGAAAAGCTATGAAGAAACTTTCCATCACTGTGAGCAAGTTCGATGAACTTCATCATCTGTCTGGTAGCCTCCTTTCTGAGGTTGAGAAGCTTCAGTTGCAGTTGCAAAACCGGGACGCGGAGATCTCATTCTTAAGACAAGAAGTCACACGGTGCACCAGTGATGCTCTAGTTGCATCCCAGATGAACAGCAAAAGAAATTCAGATGAGATCTATGATTTGCTGACATGGTTGGACTCAATGACTTCTGGGGTTCTGGTGCATGATGCGCACTTTGATGAAGAGAAGCTCGATGAAGTTCATCAATACAAAGAGAGATTTCAGAAGCACATCATGTCGCTGGTTGCTGAAATAGAGGATCTAAGGGCAGTGACACGGAGCAGAGATATGTTGTTGCAAGTGGAGAGAAATAGGGTCGGGGACTTAACACGTAAAGGAGAATCCCTTGAGGACTCTTTACGTGAGAAGGAATCTCAATTAACCCGGCTTCTGCATGCTGGAGATTCTGTACAGACAGCAAGTACGGCATCTGAAATTTTGGAAGTGGAACCAGTGGTATGTCCTACATGCTTTTTTCCCCATCAACTGTACAGCAGCATCTCCATTTCCAACTAGATGTTTTTGAAATGCATCAAGGAAAATAAATTTTGGCTTCGAAAGTACATCTCTTTTGATGAGAAAGTGGAAATATCACCTTGCGATTAACTTGATAACTGTAAAATGCTTCAAAGTTTGTGTCCTCTCTGATTCATATGTGCTTATACACTTTCCTGCTTAATCGTAGTACGGATTTGGAAATGCCATGGTATATCTAATCAAATTTGGCCAGAACACAGGACTAATTGCTTTCTCTATCGAATTTGTTGTAGAAATTTTGTATATTTTATTAGGTTGAGCGGCAGGCCAAGTTCACACAATAACTTACTATTTGGGTTTTTCATAGGAACCAGGACTAAAAATTTATATTTTGGGTGTATTTTTGGTCCATTCTTTGCATTTCATCTTCTGAAGAAAGTAAGAAAAATATACCTTTCTGTTTCATTTCTTCTTTGTTTGGTCTTCCTCATTTATGGTTGTTCTTATGATTAGTGATGTGCCTTGGTTTTTTATTTATCCTTAGCTGCACAACAAAATTTCCTGTAGATGTAAAACAAGTAAAGAGTGTTTATGTCTGTTAGACTGTATTTGTCAGATGTTTGACGTTGTGTTAAATATCCGGGTGTGTTAGAGGTACTGTGGCCCACGTTTCCATGTGGGAACGCATGTAATTACTGTTTGCTGATCTTATTTGTCGTGTATGTGAAACTCTTAGGAGTTAGGAGTGTTGGTTCTTTAAGATATTTTCTCAGCTTGTACCATACGTTAAGGTGCATTGTTTGTTCCTAAAAAAGCTTTCAAAATGCTAAGAAGGTTCATTTGCTATAAGCTTCCGTTCTGCATAGAGTTGTTATCTTTCCTACGAAGTTCAAGTTATGAATTATGAATAATAGTGATGGACTTTTTAGCCTGGGAATGAGGTTGGCTTCTTTTTTCCTTACATGCATCGAAGTGCCTATACATTGTCGATGTATGCAGGCCAAAGTTGGCCCTGATAATCATGGAGCCCAAAGTAAACCTTTCAAAAGGTCCCTCTCTATATATATATTTTGTATAAAAAAAGTGATCGACAACAGTTCCTGATAAGGTAAGGATTAAAAAATGATATATTCGTCATTGTCTGAAGTCTAGTTTTCCAGTGTCACAAGCATTGATTCGATTATGTTGGTCAAAGGGAAACATCTGGAATTTAGAGGAAGAAAAGGTAACACGATCATTATACAGCTCAGACAGCCTCGGAAAATGGACAAGAGAGAAAGCTATAATCAACCCCAAAGGCCTAGGAGGGTTTTTTTGAATTAAACTCTTTATAAAATTGAAATCCTAGGATCTACAAATATGATTGAAGTCTACCAAGCACATGGATTGTATGCCATCTTCTATTATGATATTATCACATTAGTTACATATGATGGTAGCAACATGAGGTTTGACCAATTACTTTTTGCAAAAGGAGCTGAATCAAAGTCATAAACCTTGAATTAGGAATCGTAAGCTATGTTAATTACATCAAGGATAAATATTCACCTCTTCTTTTCAGTTGCATGTTATATTATGAACTCATGATGTTGGCTTGATACATTTTCCTATTCGGTTCTTAAAACTCTGCTTACTTGTTGCAATGTTGTATCTGGAGTGAATGCATTCTAATGGCGCTCCATTCTGGTGGAATGTCTGATGCAGATTAACAAGTGGGCAGCACCAGGGGCCTCCATTACACCTCAAGTTCGCAGTTTGCGAAAGGTTAATAACGATCAAGTTGCCATTGCTATAGATATGGACACTGGTAGTGGTGGTAAATTAGAGGATGAAGATGATGATAAAGGTAATGTTCTATTCCCCGATCCATTATATGAAGCCCTTTTTATGTGACTGCTAACTGGTGGATCCCACTTGGTAGTTTAACCTTTCATCTCGTAGATGGAGCAGTAAAATTGGCATCATTTTTAGAAGTTAGATGATGTCCCAAGTGTTCTCAAAATTTTTGCGAAAGTTCCGCAATGGACCGAATCTGGATAAAAAAGAGGAAGTAGTTCATTTTAAATTTACTTTATGTATTTTGACAGGAGATGTAGTCACCAAAAAATAAGTGGCGTAAGATTTATGTGGCTGGCACATGGTTCTTTGGCTTGTAGCAGAAATAGGCCCAAAACGGCATTTGTAACCTTGATTATAATAATTCCATATTCACTATGTATCCATGAACGTATCCTTATTTTCAAGATGCCAATACATTGTTGTTATCCTTAATATATTATAGCAACTTACTCATCTCTTACGATGTCAATTTTCAGAGTCTATCCTTATTTTTTGGTGGTAAATATTGCATAATTTAAGATAAAACCGAAGTTATCATTATCCTGTAATTCCCCCCCCCCCCCCACAAAAATAAAAAATAAAAAAAATCAACCATTAACACGTGCAAAAAATGCATAAACATCGCGTCGAAAAGTCAAGTCCTCGTCAAACATTGAAAGCATCGACCAAATAAAAAAAAAAACTTTTTTTTCTTTAGAAACCTGAAACAACTTATCTTTTTTTTTTAAAAAAAAAAGACATAATATAACCAAGATATTTTCCACAAAAGCTGACAAGTTTCCTGTGCCTAAAAGATATTTCACCGATCATAACTCCATGTAATCAAACCATATAGCTTCATTCTCATAAGTCTCAAGAACAATGTATTCTATAGTGCCAAATTAAGTTCCACAAGCCATAGCATGGGCTTCCCAAAAGATCATTACATAACCTCTAGTTTTATAGTTCCAAAATAATAACATAAGTTTTTGGTTCTACGATCATAGTACACAAGACATTATAACAAATCCAGCCTTATGGCCTTACATGTTCTATTACATAAGCTAAACAAAATAACAGCGCAAAAGGGACTCCATGTTGCTACACTTCACTAAGTTCACGGGCCTCATTGCCACCTAAAATGGTTTAAACATGAGCCGAAGCCTGTAGGAAACGAGACTAAACCAAATAATATGTTCAAGTTTAACATAAATGCCGTGAAACACGCATAAGTTTAAAAAAAAATAAAAAATCAAACATAATTCTCGAGTGTCGATAAGTACCATATTAATGACCTTATACAGTTCCCTATCTAATCTACATTGCCCAACATTCCTAGGTTCAACCCAAAGTCATAACCATATGCTAACTTTAATAACTAACCGAGGGTAGCCGGGTACAAGTATCACCCCATGAACCGGGGTAATCGGGTATGAGCACCACCCGGGTACAAGTACTACCCCATGAACTGGGGTAATCGGGTACAAGCACCACCCTTACACCGGGGTAATCGGGTATGGTGTACCACCCCAACAATTTCAGGTCCTTCACCGAGGAGCTCGCCAAGCCCAGCTTGTTTTTCCTAGGTTCACCACCTAGATCTAAACCAATATAATCTGAGCACAATCATCTCAATCTATCTCACCGAACGGGATAGTTCATACCCAAACATCATCCACATAATTCCTAATTAAGTATCCAAGTTCCAAACATTCAATAAACTTTAAATACACATGAACTCTTTCATTAGCACAAATAGCTTCCGAACACTAAACATCTCTACACCTCTATAACACATAAATTTCAAGAATTTAACAAGTATCAACAAAAACCCATGTTTTCCATACGAGATCTAAAAACCCTAACACAAATTTTTCACATAATCTAAATAATATTCTTGTTCTACAAACAAATCCACAACATTTACACTAAAAAATAAACATATCAAGAGGGTTAGTCATGTATCCTACCTCAAATATGCAAATACCAAGCCCTAGCTTTGAATCCTCACCAAAACCACTTTTAGCTCCAAGAAATTTGAGTTCTAGGCATGAAATTAAACTTTCCTCAACTTAGGTCCTTCTAAATCTACTTGATTTGTGTGGTAGATTGTGTATGTCGTGAGAGATAGAGAGAGTGTGTGGAAGAGTAAAGTAGCTCAAAGAAGAGAAAAAAAAATGAAAAGGGAGACATGGCTCCCTGGTATAAAATTATATTTTTTTGGAAAAAAATACGCTTTAGACCCTTCTAGTTCTATAGTACTCCCTCCGTCCCATAAAGTTTGACACTTTCACTATTCCAGCCCTATGAAAAAATTAACTATATCTTTTAATCCGTAATGTTTTTTATAAGCAATATGGGTCTTGTTTGATAGATTTTAATTTATTCTATTAAACAAAGTTAAAAAAATCACCTAAATCATTATGGATTGAAAGATATATGCAATTTAAAAATGCACGCGTTTCTGAAAATGCCAGACTTTCTGGGACAGAGGGAGTAACACCAATCAACTCCCAAATGTTCAAGAATTTCTAGATCAACCCCCAAAATTCAAGTTTTCCTCAAATGTATATCTAATTCTAGCAAAAGTCTCGAGATTCACACACATGGGTCCCATTTCACTCAGACAACATGCACACATGGCAACCGACAATCAATTAAAATAAATAATGATTAAGACCGGGTCTTCACAGATCCGTATATCTTTATCCAATGCTTATTTTTCTTTGGCTTAAAAAAGTTCTCTCTATGAAGAACAATGAAAGTAAAGGTACTCCGAAAGGTGTAGATCATGCTGATATACCACTTCCTCAACCCTTATGACATAAGAGCGATTAAGTGCATCAACAATCCAACTACGACCTGGTAGCCACCCAACTAGCCAAGAGAAGGGAGAAGGGGATTCTAGCCCCATTTGTTTGTCTACTTGCTTCCACTTGTCCTAGCTGCTAGGCACTTTGTGCTTAGTCTTCTAACCCATAACTCTTGAAACACTGTCACCTCTAGAGGTCGAAGTATCACAGTGTCGGGACATGGGGACACGGCGAGGTCACGCGGGGACACTACGGGGACACAAGAGGGACATTGATGGGGACACAACAGGGGCCAATTGTAATTTTAGGGGTCAAACTGTAATTTTTTTTTAAAAAAATTTGGGCCAAATTGTAATTTTTTAAAAATTTCTGGGTGTCAAACTAAAATTATTTATTTATTTATATAAATAAATATACACTGGCGTGTCTCCCGCCGTGTCCGTGTCCCTATTTTTTTAGAATTTCCGTGTCCGTATCCGTGTCGGTGTCGGTATGCGTGTCCATGCTTCATAGCCTGAACTCTTACTAAGACTTGTAAAACGTGCTTACTTATTCCTCTATTATGTTATTTTCTCTTCCATCTCAGCTCATGGTTTCAAGTCACTTACTACATCAAGAATTGTTCCAAGATTCACAAGACCTGTAACTGACATGATCGATGGTTTATGGTAGGCTATCATTTTCTTCTTGTTTTTTAGGGGGTTCTATTTTCCTTGTCGGATTCATGATTGTGAAGTCATCTTTTGTGTTTAATCCACCAGGGTTTCTTGTGACCGCACGCTAATGCGACAGCCTGTTTTACGGCTGGGTGTCATCATATATTGGGCTTTTCTGCATGCCCTCCTTACAACATTTGTGGTTTGAGAAGAGACTTAACATGTTAGTGATTCTCTCTCTCTCTCTCTCTCTCTCTCTCTCTCTCTCTCTCTCTCTCTCTCTCTCTCTCCGAGGGCTTTTTGCTTTAGATTGAATATTGCAACTTCAAATTGAAGATTTAAACTTGAGAAACTACATTCAAAATACTTTGCATCCGAACAGTTAAATTAGATCTAGATAAATTAGGACTTTTTATTCATTTTTTCATTTGAGTTCGGTATATATCTTTTAATTGTCCGGAAAATTTAGTCCTTAATTTGTTTAGTTGTTTTTTTACTTTATCATGTATATTTACATTCCGTTTTACACAATTTTGATTTTTTGTTAAGGTTGTTAATGTTATACATGTGCTCCCACTTGGTGCAAATCCTGGGTCCGCCAGTACCTGCACATTGCGCTATGCCTAAAGCTTTCTTATTGCATGTTGCTATTCACGCGTAATTGTTTTTTTTTTTTTTTTTTTTGAATGGCGAAAAGAATTTTATTCACGCGCGATTGTTATCTTAGTAATTTAGTTTGTATTTGATGTTTCACATTTTATGCTCAAGCGAATGGATTTTGTAAGTTCTACATGAGAAAGGAACTCTCAAAGGGGCTGGTTGCCTCGTGCTCAAGTCGATGTTTTGTTTTCATCTGCAGGTTCTTGTTCTTTTTGCAGGCAAGATGCGCAGTCTGGTCACAAACTACCGTTGTCTTGACTCTCTGTTGTAGTGGCATCATGCTTTTCTGTATAATGGTGAATTTGTTATCACAGGGTTAGATGTTAGATCAATTTTTTATTCAGCTCAACCATGCTACTGCGGTTTCTACCTTTTTATGTTTTTAAATCGCAGATTGCTTGGTTGCATCCAATAAGAAAATGCCTTGACAGATGACATACATTAAGTATTGTTACAAGTCAACGAAAGGTTGTGCAATGTTTCTTCTGTATTGGATGCGTCCCCTTAGAAGCCTAAAAGGTGTTTTTTTTTGTTATAGTCTGGGCTGCAAATATACAACAAATTCAAGCACCAAAATTATGAACATGATTGATGGTCATTGGCAATATTTGTGATTAACATTTTTTTTTTTTTGAACCAACAATGTAACTTATATTAAGTCAAATGGAGGGCAAGAGTGATAGTTTCTTACAAAACAAGGAACCACTGTTTCTCCCTTATCCTTAGACAGCTGATAACAAAAGATGGGAGCAGCTGAGCAGCGGTATATTTGTGGAAACATTGATATGTAAGCTTTCAGTATTTATTTCTGTGGTTGATTGAGCATGCTTAAGGATCCTTTGTGCTGCTGTAGAGCACGTCTGTGTATGTGGTTGGTATCTGTAAATACCTTAAAAGCTGTAGATTCTTTTCTTTTCTTTTTCTTTTTCTTTTTCTTTTTTTTTGTGTGTGTGTGTGTGTGTGTGTGTGTGGGTGGGGGGGGGGGGGGGGGAAGGAAGAGGGAATTAAGCTGTTGTATTGTTATCCATCAAGGGGTTGGAATTGTGATTTAGCCATTTCCTTGCCAGGTTTTCAACGTGATTCTGAAGTCATGATTAAGGTTAGTTGTTGCAGTAAGGAATCCCCAGAAAACATGACATTCCAATCTTCTTAGCAATTGTATTCCTCTTACATTTCCTTTCTTACAAAGATCCAAACCCTGCAGTGTTAGAGGTAACTGATGACTTCCTAATTTGGTGAAACAAATGCGATGCAGAGCTACAGAAATCAAGAGGGCGTCCCCTCTATTTAATTACTAAGATTATGGCTCCGTTTGTTTTGATGTAAAATGTTTTTTTAGATAACAAACTTTAAACTTTTTTGTTTTTCGGTATTTGGTTGGTACATGAAAAATATTTTTCAAAACAATGGCAGATTACTGGTTTATAATCAAGTAATCTCTCTCTCTCTCTCTCTCTCTCTCTCTCTCTCTCTCTCTCTCTCTCTCTCTCTCTCTCTCTCTCTCATTTTGGATCTAATATGATTTGGGAGAAGAATGGAATAGTAGTTTTGGAAGATGTCGGACCATCGGGGGGTGAAATGCAAAAATGACTTCCGGCCAAAATTAGAGGAAAACAATTTCACCCCGTTTGTGCCAAATGTTTACCATAAGGGGAAGCAATTGCTATGAAAACATGTTCTATACTATAGTTTATATACTGTTTTCAATTTAACATTCTAGATTCGTTAAAAATAAAATAAACTTGTTTATTGCAATTTTGAAGGTTTAATAAGTTGCGGTAAAATTGACAGTGCTTCAGCTTTTAGACTACTTAAAAAGTTGAAATTTGATCCGAAAAGTACCATAAATTCAACCATCTCAAATCAAATATTAGATCATTTTTAGGTTGTCGAAATTTTTAGAGCATCTTCAAGAGAGGTATCAAAACCAAAATCAAACTATTTGAAGAGTTATGTATGCAAAATGCGGCAAAATTGCTACACTATTTTAAAGGAGTGAGAATTTACTCTTCACATTGCCAAGATTCATGATTGGTGAATTAAATAATTTATGTGGCAAAGGGGACCCCTTAAATTTTAGAGAGTCCTAAAAAACTTCATATTTGAAGAGTGATTTGGAGTGCGCTTGTTCCAAATGAGTATTCAACTTGCCACATATGTCACCAAAATTAAAAACACAGAAATCAGGCCAAAAAATTACAATGCAATTTAAAGCCAAGGTTATTTGAGCAACCAACAATAAATTAAAATCCCAGGATGGAACAATCAGAACAGAATTGAAGTTTAAAGAATCTATAAGAGACACAACACCCTCTCTAATAATAGAAGTTGAGGTACCATTAGCGGTGGACATTGATTTTTGGGCAGATGGTTTTAAGGATGAGACTTGTCTAGAATCAAATGTCATATGATCTGTGGCTCCTGAATCAAATTTCCATGTATTATTCAAAACAGGTGCAGAAATATTTAAAGCCTTACCAATAGTGTTACATGTCGTTGCTATCAATGCAAAGACTTGTTAAGAAACTTCGTCATTTCCATCCGCCTTACCCTCAGCAAATGCAGTAGTAGAGTTTCTACCAGAACCTCTCTTCTTTGAATCACGATTGTGATCCCACCATCCTGGATATCCTACTAGTTCATAGCAACGACTTTTTGTGTGACCTGCTTGGTCAAAATGAGTACATTTGTAGGATGGCTTACTAGTACTACGGGATCAATCAAGTGGACGAGAATGATCTTGAGACTGCTTGTGTTTGATTTTCCCGTGGATGCTGAGAATGAGATCGATCCTAGGGTTTCAAACTTGGGCGATTTCGAGCCAGCAAGACAGAGGTCTCCAAGTTTTCTGATTCCCCATTCAAGGTGGCACGACGTTCTGCTCACGTCGAACCAACGCATAGCATTCTTCCAAGTCTGGGACAGGTTCCTTGCGAAGAATCTCTCCACTAACCTGTTCATATGCACCATCCAATTCAGCGAGGAACATGTGTACCCTTTGCCGTTGGATAGATTTCTTATACGTTGCAATATCATTAGCATGCTCCATGACCACTTTATCATGATGGTCCAATTCACGGAAAATTTTGCACAACTCTCCATAATATACAGAGAGGGATTTTCTACCTTGTTTGGCCGTAAAGGCCTTTTGATTCAAGGAAAATACCTGCAGTTCATCGCTTCCATATGGCAATGTCTTAATTGCTAGTGTGTTATTAATTGATTGTTCTCAACTAAGCCTGTTCTCTACTCCCTCATCCCCTTTACCCTTCATGTGGCAATGTCTGATCTTGTCTTTAACATTCAGACTGGTAGGGGCATCGGGAATAAAGTCCATAAAACTATCTGACAATGTTTTGTAAACAAAAAGTATGATTACAAGATCACAAAATAAATTAAAGTAGACAGTTTTTCCTCCTTGGTTCAAAGGGTTATCAACCAATCTTGAAAACCAATTGCACCTCACACACACACAATCAAGTCAAGTCAAGCCACCCCCTACTTCCCCTCTCTTCTCATCCCCCACCTTTGTTGAACGCGTTTCTGAGTAACTTTTTTTTGTGTCCACACACTTATTTGGGTCATGTGGGCCCACTACATGCATGCATCTTTTTTCTAATCATCCCCCTCGGATCAAACGGTTTTTCCTCCTTGGTTCAAAGGGTTATCAACCAATCTTGAAAACCACATTGTGATTAACACAAAAGACTAAGAAATAGTGTTTGACCCAAACAAAACCAACAGAGAAAACAATAGAAATAGTGTTTGACCCAAACAAAACTGTCAAAACCTTTATTAAGGCGAAACACGTTCATGTAGAGAAATTCTAGTTATAAAACTCTCAAACAAAAAAGAAAGAAAGAAAAGGAAAGGAAAAACAAACAAGCGCATGCAAATTTCCACCCACTAGCAATCAAAACCGGCAAGGTCAATAGACATAAATATTTACACGTACAGAAAAGAAAAAAATAAGAAAAAGGTCTTGGTGACGTTAATCACCGGGAATATTCTTAATATGTACACAGATTCTAATCCTAACCATTCAGTACTCATATTAGTTCCCTAACACAACAGTCTTTTTGTAGTAGGCCGAACCAAACAGCTCGAACCCCGCATCTGAGAAGGGCGAGCCGAGGTTAGAGCCAAGAGAGGTGGCCGTACCTAATTTCCGGTTAGGCGATATCCGAGGCGTAACGATGGATGGTGACGCGCCGGACTAGCAACCCGCTTAAAGAAGAGGTTGATAGGCTCGGCTACCTTCGAGATAGGCTACCCCCGTTGGTTCCTTCGCCCCACGAGCCACTTACCCTCAAACTCGGCCAAAGGCGAGGCTCGACCAATCTGATGCCATGTGCCTCCCCATGTGCTGAAGCGGTTATGCCAAAGGATAATGATGAGTGCACATGGGGGTGCCAGCTCGTACCAAAATGGTTACCAAATTTTATCAGTGACGTCACAATGACGTTAGCCAACCCGTGCCAGGCACATTCCCATACTTGGAGAGCAAGCCAAGCAGATTCTATAAATACCAAAGGATAGCACTAAAGAGGTACATACTATTCAATCTCAAAAACCCTAGTCTCTTGCTTTACTCTCTATACATTCTCATCCTCTCGCAGGAGGGCCTTCCCGGGCAACTCCGGCCAGGTCTTAGTCGTGCGTTCATTGTGCAGGCTAGGGGCAAGACGGCTAGGAAACATTCGAATCAACTGAAGAGGAGCTCTAACCAAGGATCAACGGGCCACACACTTTCCATAATGAGCTGCGGATTAGCTACTGTTTTCATCTGTTCTCCACCTTCAAGAAACCGTGCTACCCGGTTCAACAAACTACCAAACGAAAGGAAAAACCACACACAAAAAAAAAGTATGATAAAACAAGGAGAAAATGATTTTAATTCAGGTTTCAGCTTTCTGCAGCGTCGAAGCTAAAAATATTCCCTTCGCTAACGACTCCAGTTAGAATTCTGCTTCCTGCACTCATTTTCTTTACATCTTGGCTTGAATAAATGAGGATCCTCTGCACCACGTTACAAAATTCCCTGCGAAAAAATGACAAATGGATCATTGACTTTAAAAAGGTACTACCAAATGCGACTCAGAATAAATCTCATCGGATCAAAAGATCATTGATGTGTAGGAAGAAGAAATCTCGCTTAACGAAGAACGAATTAATTTCACACAGATGGTTTCAGGGCACTTACCCCGATGGACAGCGGTAGAGGGCTTCAGAGTCACAAATCTTATATCTTGCCGCGAGACGAGGCATCGTGTAAGCAATATATGCATTGTGTGGGAATGGTCGTCATGGTTTGGGGTCGGGACTGCATCAAAACATGTAGGCATCGTCTCATTGCTAGATCCAAATTAAGACTTGTTCCCTTGGAAAAAGCCTTGGCTGCTGGAGAAAACAACTACTTAAATATTCTAAACTCATGTTCTCACATAGTGTTTGTGCCGATGCCATCACAGCCTGTGGAAACACAAAAGCAGCGGGATTTGGATAAGAAATGGAATGCCAATTCAGAGGAACCCCTAATTTCTCCACCTCGAGTGCTGATATTTAAGCCCCAAATCCCTTCAAATGCTTACAAAACAAGCACAATCTAAACAAATGCTTGATTGGCAGTATTCAAGCCGGTGATGACTGGGGTAATTGGCTGTTTTGGCTCAAGCTGTACCACAATCGATGTGTTGCCCAGAGATCTAGAAGTGTGCATACAATCTTGCAAGTCCTCGTCGCAAGCTATTAAAATCACCTCATTTTCCTCGTCTACATACTTGGCATTGTAAGTTTGGGGGTCCAGGTTTAACCGTTTAGCCACTTCTTGCTGCAGCACTACTAATCTAGAAGACAAAGACAGTCGAAACTTTATCATACTATTGTCATATTTTGCCCTAATTGTCACCATATCCGCATCTTGGAATGCTGCCTTTCTGTGAACAACACTGGCTGAGGCTTGATTCGAAGGTAAATCATAATTTAGTTGTGGAGTTTGTCCCTGGTTCTCAATAGGCGAAGGCAAATCATAATTTAGTTGTGGAGTTTGTCCCTGGTTCTCAATAGGCGATGGCCGAAAGGAACGGACCTTTTTTATGTCGCGAGGTGGCCACCGATTAATACCATGACCCCTACAGACCCGCCTCAATGTAGAAATGCCAACTGCAAAACGAACAATTCAGATAAGACAAAACGTTCTGCTCTATACTGCCAAAAGCCCCACAATTTCTACATGAAAAGAGACTGTCTAGTTAAAAATTACAGAAGGAAAACAAGCAAACTCGTATTTTAAATCTTGGAGTGTACTCTTACCTTCGAGTTTCCTTGCAGCATTGTTACGGCTCATTTTTGAACATCTAAGGATATCCTCTAAAGAAATTTCAATTCTAGCTCCAGTTTTAGTGAGTTCTCTCTGTTGTTCATTTCTTGTGCCTTCTTCTGAACCATTTATCGCAATGATGTTTTGTTCTGCAGTGGCGACATTTTGTCCAATGCTTAAAGGATCCATTGATGGCTGCTTAGATGAGTCTAGCTGCATCGCCACATTTCCATTTTGCAAGGTCTCAAGAATAGGCAAATTGTGGTTTTGTGCTTCACTAACGACATTCATTCCATTGTTTATGACATCCATTGATGGTTGATCCAGTTGACCTAGCTGCAACATAAGTCCACCATCCTTTAAGAGTTCAAGTATACGAGAAATTCTAGTAGCTTGGATCGTATGAATGGAATGACTTTTTTGACCATTCTGAAAATGTATAACTTCAAGAGATAATCTCTCCACCAGTTCTTGGCCAGAAGCAAGCTTAAATGTATCAAAATGTTCCTCCATTGTTCCTAATATCAAGCTCAATGTGGACAGTATGTTCTCATCGTCTTTGCTTCTCACCGGCAAGAAGAACTCCAGCACATAAACTTCATTTCCAGTGTAAATGCTCTGCAAGCATATTGCAAACCAACCACTTAATTTGCACTGTCGTGCATAGGGTAAGAAGGGGTACTCAGCTATGCTGAATTCTTTTATGTCGGAGCAATATAACAAGTTAGGAAATGGAAGTATCCTCCCCATAACCTGCCCCTTTCTTAAGTGACGCCCTTTACTAACTTCCAAGAAATTAGTAAGGCAGCCATTTCCTTCCTCAAAATATTCAACACCCGTGACTGGGAGTTTGACTGGCAGTAAATCATTGCAAGTACTGCAAGAGACCCATGTCAAAGCTAAAGGGAGCTTATGAATTTTACACACTGATCCAAACACCATCCTGAGTTCCCGGAAGGCATCTGTAAGAGCTTTATTCTCATTCCTATACTGTGTTGAAAGTGATGTCAAGTTAGGATACTTAGGAGAACATATCACTTACAGTAGTTATGGAAGGGATATGAAATCTAGAGTTTAACATTGGATCAGGGTTTGCAACTCACTCGCATTTTACAGTGTGTATATTCATCGAAACATTGCAGGCCAAACTCCTGCAGGGGAATGGAAACAACCAACTCAGGAACTTGAATATACTGAGATATAGTATCAGAGAAACATATTCGATACATACAAGTAGGGTAAGAGTAAAGCAAAGTAAAATGCACTGTTACATATATGTTGTACAACATTCGCCTCACAGAAATCCCAGCAATTGAGGAAATTGCCTTGGGTATTTTGTGGGTCAGCATTCAGACATTACTGTGTTATCTTTGATGGAACACAAGCTTCCAACGAACAAGAGCTAATTAGTACCTCAACTGAAGTCCCACGAAGCCTCTTACTTGCGTGTTGTTCAACAAGGTATTCGAATTTGGATTCTGAGAATTCTACGACGGTCCCTTACACAAATGAATGTCAAGTCAAAGAGGACTTGGCGTAGGAGTCCCTGAATGATTTGGTAACTCCAAATTTCTCTCAGGATAACTTTAAGGAGGGGCGATTTTTTTGATATGGTAGCCTTCCTGTTGCAAAGGGGAACAAACCCCTCAAGGTCCAATGATGTCCTTTACTTGGAGAGATTTTTTCTGTACGCAGAAATTTCATTAATCGGATGTTGATCGATATATTTTAGAACACATTTATATTTCTGATTTGTTTTCCATCAGTTTGTGTTAGATAGGCAAGCGAATTGATATTTGTCCATGTTATACTTCTTCACAAGGTCTACACAATGAGCTGCTTAGATCATCAAAATGAGTTCGGGATAGACCCAAAAATGTCAAAACTGGACCCATCCAATTTTTTTTTTGGATAAGCTGGACCCATCCAAGTTGTTTACCAACCAGAGAGTATCCAGGTCCATTATCAAATAGATGTCCCATAATATTCATAATCCTCTTCATAAAGTCAAAAAAAAGAAGAGGAAGTAATCTTTAGCCTTTCATATCTAACTTATACATATATATAGAAGTAGTTTGAAAGTGAAAATCCATATGGCAAAACGGCGTGCATTTATGTTAAAAAGTTGAATTCCCAACAAGACCAACTTTAAGAGGGAGTAGAGAACAGGCTTAGTTGAGAACAATCAATTAATAACATACTAGCAAGTAGCAATTAAAACTACAATAAAATCAGAAAGGGTTCCTGTTCCGGGGAAAAGGAAAGCATCATCCTGTGCAACAATCACTTAAAGTACAATAAGCAGGGTGTTAAGGAAATAGAGTCCCACATTATTTAGGGGCGGAATGGGTGATCACTTAATAACATTTGGGACCTCTCCACTCATTGCCAATTGATTTTGAGATGGACATAAAGTTTCTACATGGTATCAGAGCGGGGCACGTTCCATCCCCACATTTTAAAATAAATTTACAATCCACACTCCACGATGACAGACCAGCAAAAAGGCTGCACAATGATAGGACTCAAAATTGTCCACACTTGACAGACCTCCAAACGCGGCTACACGTGAGGGGGAATGTTAAGGAAATAGAGTCCCACATTGCTTGGGAGTGAAATGAGTGATCACTTAATAACATTTGAGACCTCTCTGCTCATTGCCAATTGATTTTAAGATGGACATAAAGTTTCTACGCAGGGAAAAAAGAAGCAGCGTGAATAACAAGAAATTCAAAAGTGATTGGATTATTGCAAACCTGAAAAACATCATACAGGTGATTGAGGAAATATTTGTCATGCCAATAAGAAGTAGAGTAATAAAGAGACACTATCTCAAGAACCCCAACACAGGTGTGGCTGGAATGTTCAAACACTGGCAGAGCCCAAGATCCGTTTATGTTGCAACGTAAAGCAAGGTTGCGTTGTGGATACTCTTTTTCAGAGTAATACTTCACACTTGGAGCGGATTCGGGGAGTTTTTGGAGGAAGACGCGGCCAGGAAGGCCAAGTTCTTCTTCTCCACTCTCTGCATCTGCGTAGAATTTATACTCCTTAGAGACCAACCTATAATCGCAAAGCCCCCGTCTATCACTCATACAAGTTGTTCGAGAAAGAGCAAAAGGTTGGTTTTGAGTTGTCAGCAAAGTTCGCCCCTCCATTGTTGTTGTGGGTGCCCAAAATTGAAGTAGTGACCCATGAAGCATTGAGCTCTTTTGGAAAGCATGTCTGATCTTGTCCTTAACATTCAGAATGGTAGGGGCATCGGGAATAAAATCCATGAAATTATCTGACAATGTTTTAATTGTAAACAAACAGTATAATTACAAGATCAAAAAATAAAAAAGTTTGACAGTTTTTTATGGTTATACTAACTGGATCAATTCCACCCCATATTCCATCTCTCCACACTCCTCCATACTCTTCTTGTGGCTTCACTCCCGTTGATCGGAACTGTTCATCTCGTTGAATCCCCAATTATTATGTTCGTGAAAAAAAAAATTTGCATTCATCAGAAATTTGTAAATGTACAAGCAAATTGTATTTCGTTTCGCAGAATGAAAAGCTTCATGACAAATATTTCCGTTTGACCAAAAAAAAAAAAGCTTCATGACTGTCCAAGATTTGAAACAAAATGTGATTTGTTTACGCGTTTATAAATGTTCGATGAATCTAATTTGAGAGGGGTCACTTGCCGAGAGGGAGAGTCTGGTGGTCTAGCTGGCTCCAGAAAACCCATCCAAAAACCAAGCCCCCGTAGTCATCCGGTTTAAATCGCGACCATTTGAGTTCCTTTAGCATGTATTCCCCGAAATTAGGAGGGAAGTAGTTGAGATATTCAAGGATTCTATCGCCATCTCCATCATTAACACTTCCGTTTAAGGCCATCTCCAATTTTGCAGCGAAAATCGATCGAAGAGTTAACCTCCCAAACGTTCTCAAGAGAAATGAAATCAATTGCACAGCTCAGTAATGCTCACACACAGTCAAAGTCAAGCACTCTCCTCTCATCCCACCTTTGTTGAACGCGTATATACTGTTGATTGGTAGATGGGGTGCGGCCCACTACATGCATCTTTCAATCATCCCCCTCCCTCGGGCCAAACGGTTTTTCCTCCTTGGTTCAAAGGGTTGTGATTAACAAAAGATAAGATGGTGGTGGTTACAAGGCTATTTGTTCAAAGAAGATGATACACCCACCGCGGCTCCCCCACCGCACCGCCCACCGCACGTATATCGGGCCCACTCCGGCTACCGAACGGTCGATCTGAGCCGTCCAAAAATTCTAAAAAAAAAACCCGAGTGAGCTGACGCGAGAATTAATAGCATCCGACGTATGTAGGTCCTTGATCCGAACTTCCAAAAATCAAATGATCTAAGACGTTAAAAATGGAAGTTCAGATCGAGCACCTACACACGTCGGATGCCATTGATTTTCGCGGAAGCCCACTCGGTTTTTTTTTTTTAGAATTTTTGGACGGCTTGAATAGGCCGTCCGATGGCCGGAGTGAGCCCGGCGTGTGTGCGGTGGGGGAGCCTCAGTGGGTGTATCATTTTCGTTCGATTTGTTCAAAGGGTTGTGATCGGAAATTTTCGTGGCACTCCCCTTGCTACTCTTGGTGTGGGAAAAAATCGCCCAACCCGTGCAAAAAGGGGGCTTGTCAGCAGTTTGGTTCCCAATTGCAATGAAACTCTCTATCATTTTGACAAAAAGAATTTGGGTTCCAACTGCAGCGTGCTGTTGGCCCATTTTTTGGGCCCGTCCCGGATTCGTTTTGATGATTCAAACCATTTATTTTGTAGAGCTCGTCGCGAACTTTGAGAAAAATCATAATCATCGGATATTAATCAAGATTTCACGAAGCACTTTTTTCTTGAGAAAAATGGACTCAGAAACACTGGATTAAATCAATAAGATCTATCAAATAAAATTCATATAGACTGTGCAGTCTTGTATAAATAAAGAGGAAGATTTTTTTGTTGAAAATTCACACTGTGAATTATGGCATTTTGACAACCAACTGGAACTAGCTCAATTGGCCAGGACTCTTGCATCTCACTAGGAGGTCAATAGTTCGAATCTCTCCATCTGCGTATGAGTATTCTTTTCTTAGAGGGCTTTTCCGTTCTTTCTTTATTTCTATCCTATAATGGACTTATTTCTTGTATTGGTTGAGTTGTTGGGCTTGGTTGTCTCATGGACTCTCATAAATGATATAGTATCCCGGGTTTGTACTCTATACTTCATATCTAATGTAAAAAGATTTATTCTATCGACTGGAAAAAAAAAAAGAATTATGGCATTTTGACTATGAATTGTCAAATACACTGTGAATTTTTAATTGTTAATCGACGCTTTGAATTGTTAAATTTATAAATTTACACTGTGAATCGGTTATTTAACACTATGAATTATGAACTTAAAACTATGAATTTTGAATTTGATGCTGTGAATTGTAATTTTCTCTCTCGCTAGGATCTTGTTTCCAATAATCTTTTCCAACTAAATAATCTCGCTTTTCATCTGTTTTTCTCATTGCAAAATGTAGGGGGAAAACTGTCAAGGTCAATTTTAGGCCATATTATTCCTAAATTTTTGTTTCGGTATTAATTTCATATTTGTAAATATTTGTTAGTTTCACTATGCAATTTGAATTGGTCATTTGTCTTGACGAGAGAATTTTAAAAGTAAAAATTATGAATAAAAGTAAAAAATCACTAAAGATGAAATTAAAAATAGCAAATGAAAGCTTCTTCTTTTTTTATTTAGTGTCGTCCTATATGAACTTTTTTCAACTTTAGTCCACATTTTTTGATTCTTCTAGTTGAGGCAAATGTTTAATCCAAAAATTACGATGATAAACTAAACAAAAATTTAGTAAAATTAAACAATACCGAGAATAATACTAGGGCACAAATTGGAAGAAGCTACAAGCTATCACATGAGCATAATAGATTTGTCTTGTAATTCATTCTGAATCGGACTAACTTTATGTAACCTGTTGTGCATTAGTATTTTACATGGACTCCAAGTCCATGTCCTCGATGCGAATATCGAAAATTATGGGCTTTTTGTGAATAGATAGAATCGACACGTAGAGCGCACTAAATAATGAATGAGATATGTACATCATAATTTCCAATATTATGTTTAGGTGTGGTGGAATATGTACTGAATGTGTATGTTTTATTGGTACTAATAATAGATGGTCGAGGAATTAAGCAACAATAAATAATAGGATGACGAGGGAAAAAGATTAAGGGAAAACGTGTTTTGATAATTAATACCCTTCAAGGACATTTTCAGTATTAACAAATGTTCTTAGCTTGTCCTTAGTAGGTATTAATTATCAAAACACGTCATGGCCGTCATTTTCCCAAAGATTAACTGAGATTGGGCCTAGCTAACATCATCCTTTCATGATGCTATTAGCTCATCTTTTATACGAAAGAGAAGAGAATATTAGAAAAGAGTTTTGAAGCCCAATAACTACAGTAGTTATGAGAATATATAATCTCACTTAGAAACGTACAATTGGATAGCAGTGGGGTCGACAATTTCAGGGAACTTATTCTCCAAAGTTGAATGCAATTTGTATATATGGTTTTCAATATTTTTGGGAACAATTGACTTATTCACTTGTGGAACGCTTAAACGAGTTCCAATTAGGTACATGACGAGTCGATAGAGCTTGCGTGAGGATCTTTAAGTTGACTTTGTTATCTCTTTTTGAACGATCTTAAGTTTCACACTAGTCGGCCATTAGCTTATACATCAAGCTCGAATCAAATAATATCCGTAGATCCTTGAATGCAATAAGCTTAGACAACTAACCAAAATCAAAATTAAAAAATGTGTTCAAATTTACCTTGTTCATAAGAAAAAACTGAACTCGTGTTATTTAGTACCGTATCAAACTTAATTAGCATATCAACCAATGTTTGCCAACTGACAACGTTAATGAATCGTCATTTATTTTTTTAAGGAAATAAAATCACCATTGGGGAAAAAAAAAATCCTATTTGTGTTTTAGCTGACCTTTTTGTAGATACTTCTGACACTGAAACATTTAACATTTGTTCTTCACCTTTGACTTGTTCTTGTTGGGTAAATTCAGACACAATAATGTTCCCTGCGAGAGGCTTTTCCGAACTAATTTAAGACCTTTTTATTTGTCCTAGTCAACGTGTGAGGTTGTATCCTAGTATTTAAGCAATTACATTATTGTCTATCATCTAGAAGCACATTTAAGAAAACTCTATTATTTAAGTAACGATCTTTTTGTCTTCTTGTATCATGTGTAACTCCCTCATGTGATGATAACTGCAATAATTTCTCGGTAAAGGTTCGTTTGAGTTCGCAAACTGTTCAAAGCTGACTCGGCAAAGGTTTGTTTAAGTTCGTTTTCTGTACTAAAACACATGAAACCGAACCTGACAATTGGTTAATATCGCATCAGCAAATACCAACTGAGAAAACAATAGAAATAGTGTTTGACCCAAACAAAACCTTTATTAAGGCGCAACACGTTCGTGTAGAGAAATTCAGGTTATAAAACTCTAGTAAATCAAAAAAGAAAAACAGAAAAGAAAAGAAAAAGAAACAAGCCCTTGCAAATTTCCACCCACTAGCAATCAAAACCAGCAAGGTCAATAGACATAAATATTTACACGTACAGAAAAGAAAAAAAGGTCTCAGCGATGTTAATCACCATCACCAGGAATCTCCTTAATATGTACACAGATTCTAATCCTAACCATTCAGTACTCATATTAGTTCCTCCCTAACACATCAGTCTTTCCATAATGAGCTGCAGATTAGCTACTGTTTTCACCCGTTCTCCACCTTCAAGAAACCATGCCACCTGGTTCGACAAACTACCAAACGAAAGGAAAAACCACACCAACAAAAAGAAAGTAGTACGATAAAACAAGGAGAGAATGATTTTAATTCAGGTTTCAGCTCTCTGCAGTGTCGAAGCTAAAAACGTTCCCTTCGCTAACGACTCCGGTTAGAATTCTGCTTCCTGCACTCATTTTCTTTACATCTTGGCTTGAACAAATAAGGATCCTCTGTACCACATTACAAAATTCCCTGCGGAGAAATGACAATGGATCATGGACTTTAAAAAGGTACCAAATGCGACTCAGAAATAAATCTCGTCCGATCAAAAGATCATTAATAGTGTAGGAAGAAATCTCGCTTTACGAAGAACGAAATTTCACACAGATGGTTTCAAGGCACTTACCCCCATGAATGGTCGCCCATGAGATTCGCATCCCCTTCGTTATCAATAAAGATAATATTCCATTTATTACGACGGTGAAGCTCTCCTTTGATTTGGAACTTCTCTTCCAGTTCATCTATAAGCTCAGTATACGATGTCAAAGAGGTTAAGTCCACAGCCCGACAAACTACAGTCCCTTGCATTTGAACCTTCTCGACAATTTTTCACAACCACCACATACGTTTTAGTACAATATCTTGTGCAGGTGCATATGAATTCTCAAAATATTGAACTTCATTACTAATGAATCCAACTTTACATTAAGCCGTCTAGTTTATCATATACCTTGGTACTTCTGGTAGAGCAACTCTGCTTGCTTTGAACCTCCTTTGGTGATACCTGCATCTGTTCTACTGTCTGTTCTTTCGTAAACTTTGAATGTTCTGAAACCTGACCTGAATCGGCACCTGACACCGTACTTGGTCCGTGTTCTCCAATGCCACCGTAGTACACACACCCTAGTTTTACTTGTGGCTTCTCAGCAAGAAGGGCATTCGAGGGATTTTTAAAGTCAACACCAAATACCCAGACACCAGATGCAGCAGCAGATGCTGTTTCTGAAGGAAGAAAAGGAAGTTATGGCCGTGCAAAGAACAAAGGGAAAAGAAAAGAAAAGTCTCCTTATCTGTGACTCTCACCATGAATTGGGACCTCATTTGGCGGAGGCCGAGGCCTTTTATTTGAAGGAGAAGGCACAAAGGGTTCAATCTCCCAAGGAGAAACTCTCTCCGGCCTTGCAATTGATGCAGCATCATCCCATTGAACCTGGAAAAGAAATCAGAACATTCTGAAAAAACAAAGCAAAAAATTCAAAACTACCTACCGAAAGTAAGTCAGTCAACTAAATTTACCTTCAGAGAACGCCATTTCGAATTTTCCCACTGAGAAGAAAGATCCTCAACCCCCACTATGGTGCCTGTAAATCTGATCAGTAAAAATGCATCATTTTCTTCACAAACTTGGCTCCAGTGGAAGAAATAAACATAACTAGCGTGAGATGTTTTACTACCTTCTCTCAGGAGAATCCTCCCCCTCAAATCTCATCTTGAATCTCATGCCAACTCCGAAACAGTTGTTGACAGCTTCCAGGTACTTGTTCAAGCCTACGATGAATTGACTTGTCCTGAAAATTTTTATATCAATAGAATAAATTAAACTTGAATTCCATGTTGTCTCTAAAACACAACTACACAAGGAGCTTTCTGAGGAAAAATCAAAAAGTAAAAAAATCATACCTCGGCTTGTTGAATACAACAAAGAGGGTACGGGTAGCCACAGCATGAGATGCAGTTGCTAGAACTCCTAGGTGCATGCTCTGGCTTGAAATTACTGAAGATGGCATAGAGCACTGTTGACGAGCAACTCGCTGAACACCGACACGCATTTCTCCATTCTCTCCCCTAGAGGAAACAAATTTATGTGGGTTAACATGTCTTTGACTTACCAACCCCAAAGAGATTGTAGAGAAAATAGTCAATAGTATAGTGCGGATATTTGACTTGAAACAAATATATGAAAAGACAAGAGCAGTACCTCAGGAACACGAAACTATCCCCAGCAACTAATCTTTTCGAAGTAACAAATGTACTCCATCCTGTTGTAAGCAAATGCCTCTTGGGTTGTCCTGCACATTTTTAATGCATTGGCAAAATGAGGTCTCAGGTGCTCAAAGACGGTATTAGAACTTTGTTTCTTAACCTGAAACTATCTGATCATGTCAGGGATATTCCATGTCATGGGTCTCAGAATCTCAATGATTAACAAAGATGTTCTCTCTTCCTCTCAAGCTTCCTAAATCCCAGCTGCATCATAAGGAATAGAAGAAAAATGGACTAAAAACCATTACCTCGATAAATATGCTTAAACTGCCATTTGGAGCCATGAAGATCCTCGGTGATAAGTTCCTGCGTAGGTATTTCCTTATTCATATCCTGAACAAGGATAGCAAGTTATTTGATCAATAAAATGGCAATAATGAAAGAACTGAACAAGGTCAAAACAAGTTCAACATGAGAATTTTACCAGCCCAGGGAGGCATTCAATGGCATGCTTTTTATGAACTGAAAAGCCACCATGAGTGCTAGTATCGGAGGCAGTTAAAACCTTGCAGAATGAGTAAACTATTGGAGTTGGAGGTTCCGGAGGGTACGATTCAGGACTTGTTGGTTCACTTTGCTGCATACATAACTTACTGGTCAGTAACGACGTAACATCTATCAGAAGCAGAGAAGATTTAACTTCACAGGGTTTATAGGTTCATACATCCTGTTCTGGGACTAAAGTAATTTGAGCATAAACCTCATCAGTGTCTTGTTCAGCCTACAATAAAAAAAACAATAACTTCCAGAATCAACCATACATTGAGTCGCTGAATCAAAATTAGAGACAAACAAAAAGATAATAGTTGGGTTATAATATTGGGAGGGATATTGGGAGTCTTCATATTACAGTAGCAGAGAATACTTACAACTATTCAGCCAAAATTGACAAGGGAGAGACAACATTAACATATACAGCTTTATTAAATTTTAGTTGATTGTGCGTTAGGTAGCTAATGGCATGTAAAAAGACTCTGTTTAACACTCATACCATGGATCCATTTATGTTGGAGAAAAGTGATTCATGTAGCCTACCTAGTTGATTCGTAACTCAAGGCTCACTTTGGTTTCTTTTGGTTTATTAAGAGCATCTCCAGCCCTTGGATTTTTCCTCACTCAAAACTCAAAATTTGAGCGAAGACCCTCAAATCCACTCCACTCCTTGATTCAAACCTATACCAAATTGAGTTTTACTCAATTTTTTTAATCAAACAATGGAGACCTAAATTTTTTCTCAAATTTTTGCATAGCTGTATTCTCCCTCCCAACTTTACAACCATGCCATACACGCCATTAACGAAGCTTCTACTCATATTTGTACTAAGATTTGGGTTAGTGTCCTTCATACCAACTAAAGTTTTCACCTTTAGGTGATTATAATCGAGCAAAATGGCCAACCCCAGGGTTTTCGAAAAGAAACCCAGGTAGTACCCAAGTTTCCAGCACTTTCTCAAGAAACAAACAGAAACTTAAATTAGTAATAAAAAGCCAAGTAGAGCATACCCGAAGCTGAATGTCCATAACACTACACAGGATCTTTGAGGAAAGGTTGAACAGTGGAATTGTCTGATTCAGTTCTTGATTTGTTGATGCCTCCAACTAACAAAACCCCCCAAAAAAAATAATAAAAGAATTTCAGAACCCACAAAACTAAACAAAAATTAAATAAAAACCCATAAAAACTCACAAGACCATTTATCCAAAACTAGAAACTGATCTGAATTTCTACTGACTTAACTTGTTCCATATGCCCTTGTGGAAAATAAAAAACTTTCTCTCCAACCCTCGGAATGTCCACCAGTGGACCAGCACAGGCCTTCCATAGCTCTCTGTACAGATCATCAGCTACACAACCTGTACATACATATTTCCACAAATTAACAAGAAACCCAGAAAGAACTGGAACTTATAAATCAAGAAAAGGAAAAGGGTGGCTTCGAAATTGACCTTGAGATGAGAAATTGGGCTGTGAAAATGACCCTCGATTCGCCATGATAAAAAGCACAAACAAGTCAAAAAAGATGGACCGGAAGGAAAAAAAAAAAAAAGGCCACACCCCTTCAAATCATCATCAATCAGTGGCCAAAAAAAAAATACTTCTCTTTCGTGTACTCAAATTCTCCAAACACCCTCTTGTGTGCACATAAATACACTCGTGTATTTACAACCACAATTAACTGATAGACCCAATTAATTGTAGCAGTAATATTCACAACAACGCCACTAAACCGCTGTGGAACCGTTACAGAACCGCCTTTCACTCGGAATTCAGCTTGTGCTCCTCTCTCTCTCTCTCTCTCTCTCTCTCTCCAACAGCTGATACAGAATCCGGAAACAAGCTAATATGCCTTGATTGCCTCTCTCTCTCTCTCTCTACTTGTCTGCTTTTCTAGTGTGTAGTCCGTAACTCTTACCTAACTAACCATGGTTAGGTATATATGCTTACTCCGTCCCATTTTGTTTGCTTTCATACGACGCGTCTTTTTAATGTGCCAAAAAAGGTAAAAAAATCTTTTGCAATAGTAGCACTTTTCACTTCATTTAAAAGTTCTCAATGAGTACTTTTTGAACAGTATAAAAAATTAAATAAATATATTTTGATGGTCAAAATGACACGATCTCTCATAAAAAAATAAACAAACAAAATGTGATTGGAGAGTAGTTTTAACCGAACTTGGAGTCCTCGTAGTGCACGATTCGAACTGTTCATCTCAGTTATCAGCAGTTTAGATTTTATCTCGGTAATAACCGACTCGTATGCAAGTGAAGTGGAATACAATTGGTTTCTCCCTAATATACTCTCATGCGCACATAGGCATAATTCAATTCCCGTAGATACTCATTCTCTCTCCAAATTTCCTGAATAAAGTAAATTATTTCTAACGAATGGAAATATATATATATATATATATATATATATATATATATATATATATATATATAAAATCGATTCGGATTACTCACTGCACCTTTTAGTTCACCTATGCAGCGGAGGGACCATGGTTGTATATTCACCATGGATAGACGGTTGTGCTGACGACAGTGGAGTGGAAAAAGCGACGTGACGTTAGTAAACGGCTACCGTGCTTTTTCTAGGCGGGGCGATTAATTGGAGGGAAAACGAGGGATCGACGGCGCATGGGGAAGCGCGATCGCGGGCGTTAACGCTGCCGTTTAGTTCCGTCTGTTTTGTTGTCTGCTTCGCGGCAGGCAACAGGGTTGGCTTTAGTAAACCCGGCAGGGAAAAGTATTTTCATTCAAACCCCGCAATTACTACGTATTTAATTTTTTTCCAGTTTTTTTGGAGTGTTGTGGTTTCGAATTTGACCTGCCCGTTGCAATGTAATTACGAGGATTGCCATTGTTGGTTTCTCTCCTTCCTGGTTGGCAGAAAAATTTGCATATTAGAGCATGATTTTTTTTTTACTTTCGTCAGTCAATAAATGGTTATTTGTATAGTAATATTTTCTCATATTTATGGGTCTTCTGTATGTCCATATCTCACTTCATATTCGAGTAGTGTTACAGATAATTAGGACGGTAAACGAGCCGAGCTTTATCGAGCTCAAGTGTTAACGAGTCAAGTTAAGTCATTTACTAAACAAATCTCTTTAGTTTAGTCGAGCCGGGTCTCTCTTAATGAGCCCAGTTTTTGTCGAACGAGTCAAGTTTCCATGCTCGAGCTCACAAACTGCTCGGTTCATTTACAGCCCTACATGTTAGGAGTACAATTTAATTTTTTTTCTTCATGGTTGGGGCATTTGTTGGTTCTTGTTCGGTCTAAATCGAGATCTTTGATATGTTAGAAATTCTCCCAAATTTCCAGTGTATGGAAAAGTACGTTGGTAAATACATTATAAGACTCCATTTGTTTTGTGAAAAAATGGGTTCTAATTCACTTTGGGAAACTAGTTTTATTCGAGAAATATGCTTTGCTATCACATAAATTATACTCCTATGCGATTAACGTTATCCTTCTGTACACATGATGTTTTGAATAAGCTCTAATGAACAAACCCCCTTAGCCGGCTGATCAAGATTTCCTAAAAAAAGACTAGAAAGAATCGTCTCCGGTTTTATTATTCATTTTTTTATTTGGTACCTGTCTTCTATATAGCATACGAATTAATAAAACAATCTATTGACTGAATAAGCATAGTCATGTGATGTTACCGGTTACTTGTCGAAAACCTAAACCTAAATGGTATATTCAAGAGAAATTCCAAAAATCTTATCCGCTTATATGCCCATGGATGTTTGTGATTATTATAAAAACCAAATATAACAAATAAAATAACCAAATAAAATAAAAATCAGAATCAAGTCAACGTGCCCATATTGGATCCTATTTTTGTCCTTAAAAACATGAGATATTGTGCATGTGGGTTTGCCTCCCTACAATATATATTACTCCTTACTACTCAATAGTGTCATGACTAGAAATATTGGAGTATTTTACTACAAGGCTGTGATATTTTATTTTATTTTATTTTTTGAACTTTAACAGTTAGAATGCTTTTAAGATTTTCACTTTTTTTCTTCATTGCTAAATGTGGGAAAGCTATCAAATATGATCAGCTTAAATTTTTTTCACGAACAATTAAATAAACAAAATCACAAAAATATAAATGTTTGAATCAATTCATCGGGCCGCAGTGGATCTCTCGATAGAAGATACTGGGCGCAACAAGGGGCTCAGGAACTAGCTATACGTATGCTTAGGACTCCTGAACGGAGAAGGACACGAGATGATGAAAGGTCAATCGCGACTGGAGCTGCTAGTGGAACTAATGCTTCTACTCGGTGAATAAAATAAGCCCTCAAATTTGATTTTGGATAAACGACTCTCTCACAATTTTTTCCACAAATTGTGTGGAACAATTCCAAATCTTTTGAAATTTAATCTCTCATAAAGTGTAGGTAGCAAGATATTTTTTCAATTCTATGAAAATTCTACTTTTTGTTTATTTTTCCCATTACTATATACCAAAAAAAGTGTCAAATCCGATCTGTTTATTTTCTTATGACAATCAAATCGACAAATAAGAGAAAATGAAAATCAATTGGCCCTAAGATGATGTATTAAGATTCAAGTAGACCTTACCTAAACTCACAATTGGTGGTACTGTGCCGTCCGGAGATGTATTAAGATTCAAAATCTTTTGACGTTTTAAATTTTAGTGTTGAGTTTAGCAGAATCTTTTCTTATGTGGGAGCAAGATCTCTCTTCTAGATTCCTATTTTTCTGTTTTTTTTTTCTCATTCCTGACTGAAAAGAAATTATCAAATTCTTTCAAAAAAAAATTCCAAGACCAATCAAATGAACAACCCAAAGAAAATAAGAAACTCCGAATCAATTGAATTGGGAGATACTCTGCGGATACCTCCGAACAATATATGCGAAGATTCTGATAAATCTTTTGACATTTTCTCTCTCTCGGAGATAGGATCATGCTCAGTAAGAATCCATATGATTAGTCGATGTAAGTCTACATTGGATGAGACATCTGATTATTATCCAAAAAAAAAAAAGGAATCAGTGAGATCGTGCTCAACAAGAATCTTTTTCCAATTCGTCTGTTGTTGTCATTGCACAATGTTGGGACGGATTGTCATGACAAAACCCAATAGGTTGGCCTCGCGGTTTTGGCCTAAAACTTAAGGGTATCTCCAACTGTCTCGGTTGTCCTTTCATTTAGAGAATCCCTCATATTCAAATCCAACGGCTTTAGCGTCCTCCTTGGCAATTCCCCCTTTGCTATAGTGACTAGCGAGTTGCTTTGGCACTCGTCTAGAAAATTCTACTCTATTTATAGAACCGGATTTGCGCGGTGGCAACAACATCGTCGTTGGTTCCAGCAGAAATAAGAACTAGTACCTCTACTATGCTCCCCCCTCTCTCCCTCTCTCTCCATTGAGCGCCAATTGTGGGCGTTTCGATGGTGTAACTAAGGTGGGAACCATTGGGAGGACTACTGCACTTTGACGGCTTGAAGCGATGGTAGGTCGAATTCTGGTGGAATCCGATACGGCTTCATGAGGGCAAAAGAAGCATTAGACTAAGGTTCTGGGAAATTTTTTTTTAGATGAGGGGTTTTGAATAGGCATTATTGTGTTTTTTTAATATAGAAAATATTGTGTTCTGGATAGGCATTTTGTGTAGCAATGGCTAGAGATGCTCTAAGGATTTGCTCTCACTTAAAGTCTCACGTTTAATTCATTTTACCAACAACTCCTAAAACCGTCTCATCCCACTCGCAAATCATGTGAAAAAGGCCATGAAAGAGATTGGAGGGATTAATTCGGGATGTGTAAGTTAGCCTAGACATCTTGTATTACCAAAAAAATTGTCAAGTCAATTTTAGAATATTTAGGCCCTGTTTGATAGGAGGGGTTGGATTAGATGGGATTAGGCCTGTCAATGGACCGGATCCGATCCGGATCCGATCCGAAAAATTCGATCCGGATCCGGATCCGAATCCGATAACATCGATCCGATAATCCGATAATCCGGATCCGGTAATTCAATACGGATCCGGATCGGATCCGGATCGGATCGGATTAAATCCGTTATCAATCCGAATCCGAACTTCATTTTTTTTAAAAATTTTAATTTTTTTTAAAAAAATAGTAAAATTTTTATTTTGAAAAAAAAAATGTTTAAGAAGTTGTATTTTTATTTTTATTTTATTTTTTAAATTTTTTTCCGGAAAATAATTTTTTTTTGAAAAAAAAAATTGTATTTTTTTGAAAAAAATAATTTTTTTTGCTAAAATTTTTGAAGTAAAAAAAGTTTCCGGATCGGATTCGGATTTTCGGATCGGATCTGGATTTTTCGGATTCGGATCCGGATTACCACTATCGGATTTGAGTCTTATCGGATCCGGATCGGATTGTGTCTTATCGGATCCGGATCCGGATCCGGATCTGTCGGATCCGGATCGGATCCGGCCCATTGACAGGCCTAGATGGGATTGTGGTCAAGGGATTATTAGTGAGGGGACTATTTTAGAGTATAGTCCCTCATATCTCATATTTGTTTTTGTATGGAATTACATGATAGACAGGTCCAATCCCGACTAATCTTCCATATCCCATGTTTGTTTTGAATCTCTATGGACAAGGATTAAAGGCTCAATTGACTATGTTGGCCTCAAAGCAATTTACAAACTCATCCATATTTAAATCATAAACACTATACATTCTCTTTTTATTTTTCGTCACCAATAAAATACCCCATAATAGTTTTTTTCCTCTACTGGTACCATCTATTGACATGAAAAGAAGAAAAAAAAAAAGAGTGAAAAAACAGTAAGAAATTGACCCAATGCACTATTTTTTTATTCTTTAAAAGAGTTCACTAGCACATTACTCAAGCTCCTCTTCATCATGCATTATCATCATTAAAATCCATGCAAGTTACGTTAATTTCCTTTGAGGATATTCAGGTAATTTCTATGTGCAATTCAAGGATATTTTGGTGATTTTCATGTTTAATCCTTCCCAGCCATAGAGACTATACGTCCCCATGTAAAAGATATTTCAATCCGATTGGACTAATACAAACAAACGTGGGACTAGAACGGGTGGGAGAATTATTAGTCGAATCCCCTAATCAAACACGCCCTCAGGTTAAACGAAGACTACTTTATTTTGGTCTGGTCACGAATGAATTGGAAAGAAACAGAACCGGTTATGAAAATTACACGGACTTTAAGATCAAGTGGGGCCACCGGACACGAGGTGGAAGCTGGATGGGGCTAACTTATTATTCGTCTACCAAAAGGCCTACGGGTACATTCGGTGGTCCCTCAGAGGGAGGTACATGTCATCAGAGTTTACCACGTGGCCGTTCGGCCACGTGTAAAGCAAGTCACTGTCAGATTTTTTTTTTGGATTCTTCTGAGTTGAGCAGTGGTTTGGGGGCTCTTGTATTGGGGTTGGTGATGTCGTCTGAAACGTCTCTCGAGGGGAAAATTATTCAATGGCTTTAGGATGCAAAATCTTGTCCGCTCTTCGAGCAACTCTAATCAAGCTCTATAATGCTCCGAATTTTATTATTGAGATAATCTTAGAGGGTTTTATCGTCCTTTTTAGATGTGACTTTTTAAAAAGAACAATAGATCTCTTCCAAAATTTATCTATAAAGTACAAAAAAAAAATAAAAGAAAAAATAAAATAAATTATAAAATTTCCTCTCAATATAGAGATTTGGAACGTTATAGAGTTTGAAGTTGCTCTTCTATTAGGAGTGTAGTCGCCATTAATATCAGAATGTGAACTGCTTAAATTTCAAATCTCGTTTACATGTTTCTCATCACCAAATTTAATTAGATATCTATAAGTACATGATCGGACCAAATTTAGATGCGATTTTCGCGCACACTGAATCATAACCCAGCAAAACCCAATTTTTGCATATAAATATGTTTCCATCATGTACTCATACATGCCCAATTAAAGAAATTTTTAGTGACAATAAGCATCTCAACAATATGTAAAATACGAATCGTTTGAACTAGGAAATTGAGGCCGATAACGGGATACAAAGGCGTGAACTGCAATGGAGAATATATTTCTGGAGTATCACGTGACGGAACTTCAAGAGTACTGATTAATCACTAAAAGAGTGTTTTAAGGCCACACGCACGTAGTTGGAGGGCTCTCAGACATTACGTTGTGGTATTCCAAGAACACTGCATAATTGCGTCTTTCTTTCGATCCACACACGGTGTCGTCTCACCTGGTTAAAATAATGACCGGTCGATATCGATCCGTGTCGTCAGTACGTGGAGTTATTGCCATGTCTCCCGCCGATTGGTTCCGTACGTCTGCCCCATTGAAACTGGAAACCAGGTTTGATGTAACCAGGTTTGGTTCAGTTCATCACCCCAACTCCTAAAGAACTTTAGAGCACGTTTGGTTGCAGTATTCCGCTGACTAAAATGAACATTTATTTTTATTTTTTGAATTAAAAGTGATGTATTGTGAGAAAATATTTCGAAAATTAAAAAAAATTAAGTACTTAAAAAATAAAAACCTTAACGGAACGGGACCTTAATAATACTTTTTTTTGTTTTTGTTTTTGTTTCAATTTAGTTCAGCTACATGGGGTAATCGAACAGTACACGCATATTGACTAATTTTTTTATCAGTTTAGTCAAAGACAAGCCACTTATCCAAAACAATGAAATTTACAAGAGAAATCTCCGAAGCCTGACCCGAAAAAATTTGCGTCCATGAGAATCGGATTAGAGACTTGTGCTTTGGGACGGTAGTCATACAAGGGACGTGTGGGGTAGACTGCATCCATGTAGAGCTTCAAATGCACTGTTGGGTAAAAATACAAATCAATCTGGAGTTTTTTTGGGGAGATATATATCATATCATTATTCGAACCGTAAAATTTTTAAAATTTGTTTGAAACTTTTTTGTCCAAAAATCAGATCAATCAAATACTTATAACTGCACGAGCATGCATGATAGATTTGTTGCGTAGTTCGTTTTGTAAATTAGACTAACCATACATAAACCTTCCAGAAAAGCTATGAGTACCAACCATGAGGGAGGGAAATCGTACCGCCGGCCGCCGGCGGGCCGTCTCCGGCCACCGGACGGCCGATCCGAGCCGTCCAAAAATTCTTAAAAAAAAAACCGATGGGGCATTGGCGGGAATCAACGGCATCCGAGGTTTATAGGGTGCTTGATCTAAGCACCCTTTTTCGTGTATATATGTATATATGTGTATATACACGAAAAAGGGGTGCTCGGATCAAGCACCCTACACACCTCGGATGCCGTTGATTCTCACGGAGGGCCCCATCGGTTTTTTTTTATAGAATTTTTGGACAGCTCGGATCGGCCGTCCGGTGGCCGGAGAATGCCCGCCGGCGGCCGTCGGTACGATTTCTCTCCTCCTTGGTCGGTACATATAGCAACTCTCTAAACCTTCATGCCTCAGTACTTTAGTCCTCACGATAGATTTGTTGGTCATGTGCTTGATATTAGTTTTATTTTCCATGTACCTGATCTCACTAAGCGAGTTTGTAATAGGGCTGTACATACTGTGCTTTGATTGCCCTTTTCAATGGTTTGTCTGGTCTGCGGACGTCCATTTGCCCCCATGAGGTTTCTCTTTGTTATGTATGCTTTTGCCTCACAGTTGAATATAACTTCTCACATTTGTAAAAAAAAAAAAAATGTAAAAATTGAAAAAGATGGACTTTTTGTGAATAGATAAAAGCGACACGTAGAGTGCACTAAATTATAAATGAGATGATGCATATCATAACATCCAATATTTAATATGCCTAAGCATAGTGGAATATAGACTAAATTAGTGTTTTATTGGTAAAAGACGTGGAAATAAGCAGCAACAAATAAATAGCAAGATGATGAGGAAAGGTATACTGAGAATGGGTCTAGCTAACATCATCCTTTCATGGCATCAGCCCAATTGAGAATAAATCTTAGAAACAATGGGTATAGCAATTGGATGACCTATTCCAGGGGACATATTCTCCAAATTTGAATGCGATTTGTAGGGCTTTCAATATTCTCGAAAATTTGACTTTTTTGCATGTATAACGATTTTAAATGAGATTCAATCAAAGCAGATGACGAGTCGATCGTGCTTGCGTGAGGATTTATGTGTTTCGTGACTATTTATTTATTTATTTTATCGATTTGACTTGGTAGTCGCTTTGGACGATCTTAAGTTGCAAACAAGTCGATCATTAGCTGATCGATCGAGCTCGAGTAAATTAGTATATGTAGACCCTTGAATGCATTAAAACTAATCAAAATAGAAAATGTGTTTAAACTTAATTTGTTCATAAGAAAAACTGAACTCACAATATTTACCGTATCGAAATTCAGCGTATCAAACAAAAAATCTACCTGTAAATTCCGTTATTAGTTTCCATTTAGTAAATTCACAACTGATTTTTCATATCTTCATGATAGAATAAAACAATTGACGATGATAATTAATGGCCATCTATTTTAAAGGAAATAAATCACCATTGGATAAATCCTACTCCCTCTGTTCCCTTTTTAAAGTCTAGTATTTTATTTTGGGTTGTCCCTTAATAAGTATCCATTTTGTAAAGTTAGTAGATAAAGTTTTTGGTACATTTTACATTTTATCCATAAAAGTAAATTTCATTTTGAAAAGTTAGTGAGTAAAAGTATAATAATGATAGCTTTATTCGTTTCTATACTTAACTTTGTTTTAACTTTGTCTTCTAATCATTACCTTATATCTTTCTTCAATAATTATCCTATTTTTTCAATTATTATTTCCATTTCTCTCTCTATCTCTCTCTACTCATTATCTCTCTCTCTAATCATTACCCTTTTTTTTTTCCACCCACTACCAAAACTAAAATACTCAAAACTCGCAAACGAACAAGGGCGATGTCTTTATAGAGGGTAAAATAGGAAAAGTGGAGATAAAAATTGATATAAAATATGTAATGATGATATTTTCTTAAAAAATTGGAGTTACGAAATGAGATATTTAAAAAAGAACGGGGGAGTATTTGTGTTTGTGTTTTTGTTGGACCTTTTTGGAGATACTTCTAAAATGAAACACATACCCTTTGTTCTTCACCTTTGACTTGTTCTGGTTGTCTAAATTCAGACACAAATGTTCCTTGTGAGATGCTTTTCCAAATAAATCTTTATTTTATTTTTCTTAAAAAAAAAATTATTTGTCCTGGTCACCGTGTGTGGTTGTTTTGTTTCCTAGTCTTTAAGCAAATTTAAGAAAACTCTTTGAATAATATATCTAAGTAATCATCTTTTTGTCTTCTTGTATCTTGTGTAGCTTCCTCATGTGGTAACTGCAATAATGTATGCGTCATTGACGGAATATTATATACATTAGCGGAGGTCCATAGGAGGATCAAAATTCGTTCATAACCCTGAATCCCAAACGTCTCTGATTAGGCTAGAACTTTTTTTTGTTTTGTTTGGAAAAACAAACGAGGCTCGAACTCTGGCCTTCCTTGTGGGAAGACCAGGAGATAACCGATGGATCAAAAGTCCTTTTCATTGTAAGTGCTAGATTTGTGAAGTCTAATTTTAGTTTTTAGTTATCACGTCATTAATAATGGCGGGCTCAGGAGTAATATTCCCAGAATTTAGACAGGAGGATTTCAGTAATTGATGATGTGTACCCAAAAAAATGAATTCATCTCACATGCAGCAATGATATAATTTGTGCACTTTAATTTCTTCATTAGATGCAGAGTGAAAATTGGTGTTAGCCGTGGATATACTCTAGTAACAAAAATCAAATAAAAACATTTGTGTCGTTTCTTTTTCTTCTTCTTGCTATTGTGTATGCGTTAGGTCTCCTGCTTGAAAGGAAAACAAAAAGGGGTTGCTACGAAGAATTTGAAAGTACTTAAAATTCCTAGAAACAACACATTTTTTTAGCCAATTTAGACACTGGAACAACGAAAATGCGCAAGTTTTGTTTTTTTTAATAACTCAAGTGTTCGGGTCAGTCTAAGCGTACTTCGACTAATCTAGGAAGACCAATTTCACTGTCCCACTAACTAGAGACCCAATTAAATTAGGACAAAGCCGCATATGCGCTGGCGCCAAAAAATTGAGAGCATCCAGAGGTTTCCAACCTAAAAACTTAGGAGGGAATAAAACCTCAAAGTCCCGACCATTGGTCAGAAGGCCAACCCTTGGGATTGAAAAAAAAAAAAGCGCAAGTTGCCTACAGCCTGCCTGCTACCATTATCTCAGCCAATCGGATGGTGAACGACAACTTATGCAACCAGGTTCGTCCAATTTTCTTTTCTTTTTTTAAATCGAACAACACACTTTGTTTATACCGAAGCTAAAGACGTACAACTGTCTACAAAAGTTACAAGTCTGGATACTGCCACCCTGAAACTATCATACCACAAAACGGCAGTCGAAAAGTTTGGAGCCACAAAATAGTCAGCACCAGTGTTTAGGTTCGACCAATTTTGTCATGAAAGCATTTGGCCTTATTTTGGTTAGAAAATAAGGATGATGTTATGGTGTTTCTGGTCATTTTGGGAACACCGTAATTTTTGGCATAACGTCACTATTATGAGCATAACTAAACCCATTACAAGCATAACAGAACTCAAACAAGACATAACCAAGAAATATCAAAAAAACCAATCAAGGCATAACCAAATCCAACCAAGGCATAACAAACAAGTTATGCCTTGTTATGGTTCTGTTATGCTTGTAATGAGTTTTGGTTATACTCATAATAATTTTGTTATGCCAAAAGTTACGGTGTCTCCAAAATGACCGGAGACACCGAAATCATTCCATAAAAGTAATATCATATGTGTGTACAATAATTGAAACATTAACCCGTAAACTAAGTTTGTGAAGTCCACGTAAGCCAAGTGTTTCCATAATATATATCCAACCTAATGTCCTACTCAAGCTGCTGCTCCTTTTTTCTTTTTTTTTATAACTCAGGCGTTTGGCTCAATTTACGCACACTTCGACTAATTGCGGGGATCAATTCCACTGCCCACTTACGGGTTGCTAGTTAAAGCCAGGGCAAGCCTCTCGATGGCCTAAAAGTTGATAACCCCCAAGAGGTTTTGAACCTGAAACCTTAGAATGAAGCAAACATCTAAATCTCAGGCCTTGACCACTAAAAGTGGCGTACGTAAGCTTCCAGCTGCAATTAGGGGTTAAACTTTTTCTTAAGCTTTCGTAATAGAGAATCAAGGGCATGAACGGAGACAAACCAATCAGAATTGGGTTTTGTGTGTGCTAGCCTGTGCATAATTGGGTTAATGTGGATATTGATATTGATCTAACTTTTGCTTTATGGTATCATTCCCAATGAGCAATTAAGGAGATGCTTTTTCTGTTTTACTTTATTTTTTTTTTCTTCGGATATTGAAAGAAACTACCCCAGTACGTCTAGACTAAAAGAGTCGAACCCGTAATCTATAAGTGAAAAGGGTTGACTGGTTGAGGCAACGCAACTTCAGCTACAAAAGTTTTCATTTTTAACAATCTTGATTAGTACATTATTGGCCTTTAAAACAAACCCAAAATCGCTATATAAAGGGTGGGTGGGAGAGGTAAATAATTTTATTGGTCGAAGGCCTTGCTCAGGTTCTTTCTTTTTTTAATGTTTTCATATACATGAATACCAGTTGTTAATAAGGTTTTTGTTTTCTTTTTCAACTATTTAGGAGAACATCATACTCATGTACTTTAAAAACTATAGTAAGTCGTTCAAATTGTCCTTTGTTATTGGTTATTGATATTGATATGAGGAGTTTTGTAATCACTTCAAAGGGATAAAAAAGAAAATTCACCAAATTCTCACTACTATAATAATAGATATACGTCATACTAAGGAGATTTACAAAGATCACGGTTTTCAATGAAAGCGTGATAAAATGTGGTGCTTAAAATTTTTTATCTCAGTTTAAATCCAAATCTGAGATAAAAAGTGAGTTTTAGCATGAAATAAAAGACCTCGCTCTTGCGGCGAGATTAAAGAAAAACAACCTCACCCTTGCGGTGTGATAAAAGATTTTAGGGCAGAAAAAAATGAGATAAAAGATCTCGCTCTTGTGGCGAGATAAAAGAGAAAAGATCTCACCCTTGTGGCATGATAAAAAAGAGAAAAGACTTCACCCTTGTGGCGTGATAAAAGATTTTAGGGTGGAAAAGAATGAGATTAAAGATCTCGCTCTTGTGGCGAGATAAAAGAGAAATGACCCCACCCTTGTAGGATGATAAAAAACTTTAGCGTGGAAAAAAGTGAGATAAATGATCTCACTCTTGTGGTGAGATAAAAAGCCTACCTATTTAGGCGCGCAGTCTAAATTTTCACCTGGGCGGGCTGATACTCATTTAGACAAACTTTGAAAAGTTATGTAAGAAAAACGATGTTGTTTAAAAACTTTGAAAAGTTCTTTTTTTTCTTTTTTGCAAAAGGTAAGAAAATAAGCCCTAATTACACTCATCCCCAAAAACCTTTACGTTTCATTTTTATCTTCACGCCTAGAGAGAGAGGGAGAGAGGGGGGGCAAATCCCACAATTGGATTTCACCAGTGCCGATTGTGTTTTCGACAACGGGCGGACTGTTTCACTAGTGCCCGATTTTCACGTGGACGAGCCGTGATCTTTATGGTTTATTGTAGTAGTAAAATTTAGTTATTTCAGATGTCTTCCAAGTATACGTTTGACACATTAGGTAAAAAAGCAATTATATTATTATGGCTTATCCTTATCTGAAAAGGATTAAAATTCAATTGAGAAGCCACCATTGAAATTGAAATTCAATATAAACACAAAATCCATGTGAAATGGTTAGTTTATAAATAAAAAAAATCTAAAGTTTGTCTATAATATTACAATCTGCAGGTTGTGATAATTTTCATAAAAATACAAAGCGCACACTACAACAATAACCACTATTGTCTGCTAAATTTATTAGATAAAACTAAATTGTTCACCCCAAGAAAATCTTTTGGTGACCAACAATTAATTTTGATTGCCAAAAGATCTGTTGTCATATTTTAAATTTTTTTTAAACAATGTTTATATATGCATTTTTATATATTTTAATATCATGTTAATTGCATTTCAAAAAATTAAGCAAATTTTAAGGAAAAAGAAAATTTCTCATTTTAGGAAGTAAGTATAAATATTTTTGTTTTCCTAACGTAACACAAGTTATTGGCTAGCTTAGTGGTAAGAGCTTGGGAAATCAGCTAAGGGTACATGGGTTCGAAATTTGGCAATAACAAGAAAAGATAGTCTAGTAGATACGAAGAAAAGATCACGCGTAATTATTTTCTATCTCAGTTTATGGTGGTGTGATCATTTTGAACTTTCAATCACGGTTATAGATCGTGATCTAAAGTGACATACAATCACACCTAGAAAAGAGAAATAATCACGCCCAAGAAAAACGATCACGCCTTTTGGCTGTGATTATTTCTCTCTTTCAATCACTGTTTATAACCGTGATAAAAGAGAGTGACTTATAATCACACCCAAATCTATCACGGTAGCAAGAGTGTGATAGAAAACTTACAATCACGGCCAATATCTGTGATCTTTATGGTATTGTAGTAGTGTCTTTTAAGCTAGAAAAATATACTACATGGATCGATTATGAGAGATTATAAAATATATGGTGGAGACCCCCCATTGTAGGCCCCATCGCATGTTCATTGCATTAATTTGAACCGTTCATCTTGTATTGCCTGCAATGTAGTAAATCCATGCAGAAAATCAGCTTAATCAGACGTCGATAGGTATATATAAAAAATTAAATTTTGATTTATAAAATGGACGGTCAATGAGTTTAAAGTTAAATTGTCCACGACTGTTCATTTTTGTAAACCCAAATTTAATTTTCATATACCCATCGATATCTAATCAAACTGATTTTTTTGAAAAGAGATATACTTTTGCGGGTTTTACAAAATGAACATTTCAGATTATTGCAATAAACGAATGGTGAGATCTACAAGTGGCAGTGGTGCAACCAGGGTGTAGCAGGCCGAGCAAAATGGCTCGGGCCATTCCGAGCGTGATCCAGTATTCCTTTCAACTCCAAGATATCTTTCTTCGGGCGTCCGGTTCACCAACCGTAGCCGAGGGTCCTTGTAGCCGAGGGCCCCTCTAATTATTACTTCCTTTAATGCTCCATTCCCTACACCTGCTCGGGTTGGAGGATACGTTCGTTGGATAGCTGCCGAAGGTCCCACAACATGCTCGGTGCCGAGCATAACCTGGCCGACGGTCCAGCTCATCCGTATCAGAACAATAACTATGGCAATGATGATGGTCGTGACGTCATCCGAACGGTTATGAGGACATTGATGGTGGCACGTGAAGGTGCCAGCTCATCATGAAAACGGTTGCAAAACCCTAAACGTGATGCAACAGTGACATCAGCCGACGCGTGTTGAGCGTTGGTGCAATCTTGGAGACCAAGCTAAGGGTTCCCTATAAATATCCTATTATGCCTTCTTGGAAGAGGTATGCTCAAACAAAACCCTAGCTCTCAATCTCTAACTCTTCCTGGCAAGCAAACTGACTCTTGCACCGGAGGTCCATCCCGGAGAACCTCCGGTGTGGTCTCTTAGTCGTGCTTCGTTTTGCAGGACTGAGCAAAGGAGACAGGAGCTAACCCCGAACCACCATTCAAAAAGGACGAACCATCCGGAACGGAGCCCCACACAGGGTCTTGTTCATAGAACGGTGGGATCCACCTAAGCTGTGTAGACTTTATACTCGAATTGAGTTGTAATTGGAGATCAAGTCAAACCCTCTTGGCATGAATAGTCTTGTTCACGGTACGAATTAAGAAGTTGAAGAGGTTGTTTGTTGCTACCCCTGTTCTATTGCGAGCCGTTCTATTAGGAGCCCCTTCACTGTTGGGCAAATGGTTTCTAGGGAAGGCAATTCTAGACCTATATATGGAGAGTCGAGGAGGGATTAGCACTTAGTTTTGGAATTTTGATTAGCAAATAATTTTTATTAACCTCTGAATTCGAAAATTACAAAGATTAAAAAACAAGGGCTCAAGAAAATTAAAATTACTTAATCTCCAAAGGAACCCGAGACCCAAATGCTGGTCAAAGACCAACAAAACCCTATAACACCCCAATCTCAAAAAACAAACCCTAACTGCCACCTAACACCTGATTTGCCATGAAGCTATCCATGAAGGATAACATTACAAGAAAGAGATCTATCCATGAAGCTATTCAAAAAATAGAAAGAAGGTTAAATAGATCGAAAAGGAAGACCGGAAAGAACAAACTTTTACTGAGTTTGGGGTAAAGGAGGATATATAGCTTGAGAATAGAGATACATAAGTTTTTTTCTCTTTTATCATCTCATGACATTCAGAAAATGAATACCATTTTGTTCAAGCAAGCTCGTAAGGTGATGGATACTAGTACAGTGCTGGGCGTTCATTTCAGAGGAGGGAGAAACTATAATTTAAAGAAATTTATTGAACTGGATGAGGAATTGCTTAAAGGGAGAGAGGTGAATTTGCTGAAAGAGAGGAGGATGAGTTTGATGTTTTGGAGGAAGGTGCTTCTCTTTCTTTGGAATTCAAATTTCAAGTTTTTCTCACCATTTACCTGTTCTGGAGTAATTCGAAGTCCAGCGAGGGTGTTTGCGGGTTGTGTTAGGTTCTGGTGGTGTGTCTTTTGGTCCTTCTATCTGTTTCGGTTTTTCGCTTTGGTTTTGCTTTGTTATGTTTGCAGATGTGGGTTTTTGGTTGGTATTCGACTTTTGAGGTTCGCAAGGTTTTTGGTGTTTGAGCTAAGTTTTCCTTTGGTTTTTGCTATTTGATTGACGTTTTGCCTTCCTCCTTTTTGGGTCTCGGGTGGTGTATGTTGTTGTGTCATTTTTAATCTTTGTAATCTTTTATAATTATAAAGATTAATAAAAAAATTATGGGATGGCAATTCTATTATTGAATACAAAAGAACCCAATTGTATGCAGAAATAACATGACCACTGTGGCTTGTGGGGATGAAAGGGTGCAGAGAATATTGTCGGATAACTACGTGATGATGCTCCGAGACTACTGAATAATTACTCCGCATCGATCCAATAGGTTAGGGGGACAAAAACAGCTTTTGATTTACATCAAAGGGCATACCAAAACATGGATCCCCCCACCAACCCCCTGAAATGCAGGATGTTTTTACTTTGTTCAACTCAAAAAACAATGCTTGTTAAGTGATGTGATTAAAAGATGTTCTAAAGGGGATGTTTTTACTTCCTTTCACCCTGCTAATTATCATGAAAGTGACACAATTCTTGTTTAATACTGTAGAGAGAGAGAGAGAGAGAGAGAGAGAGAGAGAGAGAGAATATGATTGGTAAGGCACTATATAATGAATGCAAACCCCATGTGGAGACCAATTTGGCTGGGGTTCCTTGGCTGCCTTACTTAAGCACAAATGACAGGGTCCCACAAGTGGATGATCAAGCCAATCTTCTCCCACCCTTTCTACCCAACACCCAGGTTTTAGTATTGATGAGATGATGATGTGGGCTACACCCACACCAATTATTATTAATTTTCCCTAATGAGAGCAACTTTTAAGGTAGTTTGTTGTTACTTATAAAGGTTTTGTTTTTTAATGAGGGGAGAGTCTTGTTGGGCCATATGTAGACTTTTTTTCGAATCTATTTCGATGATCGAAATCATTCATTCATTGTTATTAGAGTTTATAAAGAATGTCGTCTACTTTAACACGAGTTGTAATTAATATGATTTTCGAATGTATATATATTTGAAAAAAATAATTCGCACACCGACTCGAAAGATATTGATGTTTGTCAGTAGCCTCGCAAAAAGCCTCAAGAATTTTATAGTACCATTAGTCCATGTTTGTCATTATTCAGTGAAGTTATTTATGACCCAGAGGAGGAAAAGTGAGGGATTATATCTTAACCCCTCCATGTCGAGATAGTGAGTTTTCTTTTTTTCTTGCTCCGTAGAGATAACAATTTCTTTCAATCTCAGAATTTCTGTTTTAGATTTGTATAGGCAAATTTGCGAAAGTAAAAAGGCAAATAAAGGTCTGAGAAATAAAATGCCCCAAAAAAGCAAATTGTTTTTCCTGTAACGTACTTTTCAAATACTATGAATTTGCTGTTCAATTGTTTTCCAAAATCGCATGAGTAACAAATAGTATCTTTTACCGAAAAAAGTACAGAAAAGGCGAACAATAGTTTGTAAATGAAGTAAATGACTTCACTTTTTTTTTTTGGTAAGTAAGATTTTATATCACCAAAACGCACCGGCACAAAAACTACCGAGGCATAACTCTGGCCAAAAAAAAAAAAAAAACGAATGACTTCACTTATTAAAGATCCAAACAGGATCTCTTAAGGAAAGATGAATCAAACTAAACTAAACGAGTTAAATTGGAATAATTTAAGTTTGTGAGTGAAAATTGGAATAATTTAAGTTTGTGAGTGACGTCTAACTTTCAAGTTGCTTTTCCATATGAGGCAAGTGCCCACCATATTCTTTGGTTTATTTTTTAGTACATAATTAATTGAAGGGGGTTTAGTGGAACTTTGGTCCCCACATTGGCATTTACAAGCTATGACAACATTTTTCCGTCATTGGACTGGGACTTTCTCAACGGGTTCGAATTTCTTCCGTCCAAGTTTTGGACTGGACGAGACAATGTCCGTTACTGCAATTAACGGTTAATTTGGGTTTGGTTCATAGTCCAGATTTGAACTATTTCCACCCCGTCCTAATGAATTGAAGAAGATTCAATCCCTATCCCTTTTTCCACTGTAGGATCTAGCAATCTCCTCCCTGGTCCTTTTTTTTTTTTTTTTTTGTGTCATGTTGAGCCTTTTGTTAACCGTTTCGAAAATTATTTTAATAATCAAAAGTTGTTCACTTTTTAGTGCTCGTATAGTTAAAGTAAACATTGACCTTTTGTGGCAAATAAGTTTCTTATTAAGGGTGGGAAACTCAAGTTTATATTCAATACTTCGTATTTCCTCATCAATGGTGATGAATTCAACAATACCTGTTTAAAACTCCGAACAGTTTGTTTTCAATGATCAATGATGTATAAGATATAGATGGCAGGTTTCATCAATTCAAATGGATACAAAAATAATTTAGCTAGGCTACTCAAGTTACTCGTAAGGGAGCATTATCTCGGCACCACACAGTCAGGGACGGAGACGAAATTTAAATGTTGGATGGACGAACACTGAGTTTTTTGGAAATTTTTAGAAATACAATGGGCTGGGCGAACTTTTATGGAATTAAAGTTTTTAAAATAAAATCTATGATTTTATAATGAACTTAAACCATGAATAGGACGGTTGCTCGGGCTCATCTCCTCGATCGTGTTTGAACAATGTCACTTTACAACTAGTGACATAACATAACGACTATTAAGTTCATTCCCATGGGCTGTTCTCTCCAACCAGCCCACAACCCTCCAACTTTTTGATGAAGCAGGGGTTCGGTAGGTTAAATTAATTCACAGAAGCAGGTAATTTCAGTTTCTTTTGTAACTCACGATATTTGGGTCTTTTTAAGCACATCTCGTCTAATTTTAAGGGGACTAATAGTAGGGGTGTGCAAAAAACCCGCAACCCGACCAGACCTGAAGGGTCTCGGACAGGGTCGAACATGTGGTTTGGACAGGTGTGGGTTCATTTTTTGTTAAAAATCAATTTTCGGTTCGGGATTCGGGTTGGTGCATTTCTTACTCGTGGGGTCAGACCCGACCCGAACAACCCGAAGGATAAACCCGACCAACCTGACCCGACGTAAAGAATCGGGCTCACAGACGTTTCTTACCACCTTTTGGTTCGGTTTCGGGCTTGAGATATTGTTACCCGACATGGTCGGGTAGGGTTCGGGTCAAACCCAACCCGACCAACCAGTGCACACCCCTAACTAATAGTCCTGTTTCTTTTCTTTTTTTTTTTCTTTTTTCGGGAGTCCAATTAAATCCTGAGCAAAGTCAAACATAGCCTATATGAACTGTCGCCGCAATAATTCTCTTACCAAAGCTTTCAAGAATTTAGAATAAAAAAATGTCCTTTAACCGAGAAAGGTTCCTATCCTAATTAATACTAAATGCCTAATTTAGTACAGAAGTCCAATAAAATACTCCAGGATTGGTTAGCCATTAAGTTTATGCAAATTTAGTTAAAAAAAGACCCACATTCCTAGTCAATAATTGGTTGATTACGACCCTATGGATTGTCAGTTTAGTGCATAAGTTGGGTCAATCTAGCTAGCACCTTCTCTAGCTCAACAAGGACATTGGCCTATAGTAGAGAGTGCTCTTTAATTGAGTGCAATTTTGTTCGCTCTCCTTAAAAGAGGGTGAATATTGCCCTTATTCTTATTGGTTGAAATGGTGTGGATTCCACCACGTGATGTCATGCTTACCATGCAATACACTTTTTAGTAAGTATGACATCACTTTGTAGTGGGACCCATATCATTTCAACCAATAGAAAGAAGGGTAATGTTCACCCTCTTAAGTGGAGGGTGAACAAAACTCAACTCTCTTTAATTTGTCTTGTTTTTGTTCTGTTTTGTTTTTCAGTGGGCATGAGAATGATAATAATTGGGGAGCAAATCTTGTGTTCTTGAAGCGCAAACTGATGAAAACACTGAAGATTAGGGTCAGAGACAGACCCAGAAATTCAGAGTTTTCGAGACATTGTAGGAAAAAAAAAAATTTAATTTTGAAGGGCTAAAGTAGAATTAGAAAGCGCCAAAATAATTAATTTTATTGTAAAATTAGCTGAAGGCATAATAAAATTGATGTTACATTAAAGTTTGGGTGTCGTGGCCCTTGCTCGCACCCGTTTGTGTCACCAGAGAGTCTGGTGAATAAGATGGGGTCTTACCATTGCGAGCTGCAAATTTTCCATCCCGATTCACGACACATCTTGCATTATTGGCATGTTGCAAGATGATCTTGAATTCACATGATGATAGAGATACAAGACTTCAAAAAGTGTGGGGTTGTAGAACAAGTGAGGGAAATTCAGCAATAAAGGCCAAGTGATGATCTTCTTTCATAATAGTATGTGGTAAGGCATAAACACACATACACCACAAAAAATAAAAATAAATAAAAAAAATGAAAATGGAGTTCTAGGTGATTCTATACAAAAAGAGACGTAACAAAATTAAATCTGCAAGCTGAGAATTCTATTGGGTTTTCAAACTTTAATGGTGGATTAAAAGCTCTATTTTCAATTGTTAATTTACAGATATAGATCCTCTATGCTAAGCAAATTTCTTCAAGTTCATTTGGTTCTTCAACTTTCACGGCTGGCAAGTTTCAGTGGTTGGCTAGGCGAAAGTGATGATTTATCACTACACATACTCTCTCTCTCTCTCTCTCTCTCTCTCTCTCTCTCTCTCATTGAACACTTCTCGAATAGGATTTGAGATCGACTAAAGAAATGACGTCATGGATTTGCCTTTTTTTATTTATTGAAAAGCTCATAATATGTATGTCTACAGATTATGTGGGTGGATTTCTTTATAAGTGCCGTCGGCCTTTACGCAATGATATGATTGCGATTGATTAGTTAAAAAAAAGGGTACGGAGAAAGCCAATTTAGAGGAATTAGGCGGGAAGAACACTTTATGTCTGGCAAAATAAGAGGCACTTAATCATGTCTCTCCAACATTATGGTAGTGTTGTGTAGAGGCTTTTCACATAAAAAGAGCTAGTCTGAGACGATTACAAGTTTTTGAGAGAAAAGAACATAGCACACTTATCGAATACAGATTTAGACACATTCGTCTCACATGAAGTGGGTCCCACATAATGTGCCCGAGTTTGAATAAGGTGAGGAGATAGGCTACTTCGATTAAGCTTCATCTAGGGCTTGAATGGAGCGAAAACAACCACTGCATTATGCCCACCAAAGCCAAATGAGTTGGAGATAGCTGCACGAAATAGGCAAATTCGATGAGTGAATGTTGACATGTTGGAATATGTGGAATTTGGATAAAAAAATGTTCAAATGTTTGATCAGTATATATAGGTCGCGAAAGATGTATTTTCTTCACTGCCAACAAAGCAAAAACATGTAAGAAAAGCACTTAACTAGTAAACTGCATGTGTGGATTAAGCATTACGCTTTTGCGGTTTCATAATTTCAGGAAAGATGGACTAAAACGCGTACCAACATAGACTTCATGCTCTTTCTTCACGTTTGGAACAGTGTCGATCGTGACATCAGACTCCAAGTTCTGCAAAATTAGAGAACCGTAAGGACATGAAGTGCATCATAAAATTTAGCATAATTGGAGAAATTGGAGGAATGGGCTTTCGGTGCAGTACACATTGGTTAATGGTTGGATGCAGCCAGCCAGTGTTGATTGCTTTTATGGTTGCAATGGCTTCCAATCCACCTGCAGCTCCACCCGCGTGCCCGATCATGGACTGGAAGCAACAAAGCGAGGAAATCAAACTAGTCAGCCGTGACTTTCTAGTATCAGTTTGGTTAAGTTTGTCATGCTCATGTGTTAACAAAGATTCCAACTCATAAAATTTAGTTCAACATTCAATCACAATGGAGAATAACAAGAGGTATGTATGCAGAATAGAGCATGAATTTTCTTGTGCAAACAATGCAGAATAACAAGAGGTATGTATGCAGAATAGAGCATGAATTTTCCTGTGCAAACAATGCAGAATAACAAGAGGTATGTATGCAGAAATGAATTTAGGTTTCTTACCTTGGTCCCATTCATTTTCATCTCAGACGTGTACTTAAAGACTTTCTTGAGAGCATTAACCTCTGCCAAATCCCCAGCGGGAGTTGACGTTGCGTGAGCATTCACATAGTTCACCTGCGAGTTATGGAATTCATAATGTTTGCATCAGAATCAACTATATGTGACATTGCACTGAGAAATACGTGTCGGTAGAGCGGCGCTTTTACCTCCTCAGGGGAAACTCCAGCTTCTTCCAAAGCCCTTCTTACACAAGATGAAACTCCTAGGCCGTCTTTCCGAGGATCAGTCATGTGATAAGCATCACATGTGACGGCACCTCCCAAGTACTCTGCAATTATATTGGCTCCCCTTTTCGTTGCGTGTTCTAAGCTCTCCATTATCTTTTTCCAAGCAAAATAAATACTCGTAGGCATTTGAGATGCAATATTGTCACTAAAGATGATGGATCATAACCTCTAAGGCAGCGTTACGTTCACCAGAATGACGACTGTTCCTTTGAAATGGCCATTTTATCGTTTGATTTGCCAAAAACGTGGTTGGATATAACACAAATGGAATCATCATTGACAAATCCAGGTGAATGGTTATACTCTGTTAAATGCATTCATCTAGTTTTCATCTCAAGGACACAGAGATACACTGCACAAAAATATTCAAATTTCTTATTATGTTCCTTTTATTTTCTTGGATAACTAATGTGTACATAGTGCCTTGGGCAATTTCATTCCTAACGAGTTCCGTACACCGTTCATGATAAATATTGAATGACAAAATGCGCTTGCTAGTAGAATGTCCAACTAATAGAGTAGGATCCCGTATTCTCATTCAATTGTTGAGTGTTCAGTATATCTAGTCTATGTAGCACGGACACGGCAGGGGATACGACAAAATTAAATAAATAATTAATATATATTTTATACAAGTGGACACATAGTTAGATGAATAATCATGAAGCTTCAATATAAATGAATAAGCATCTATATACATCATTTTCCACTTTCAACTCATAATATTTGAAGTAATACACATTAATCCCCCAAAAATTTTAAAAAAATTCAATATTTAACCCCCTACCGTGTCCCATACGTGTCCCCGCCGTATCCCCCTAAAATCATGAATTAAATATATTGGATGCCCCACGTGGTGTGTCCCATATGTATTTTGCCGTGTCCCCTGCGTGTTCTTGTGTCGGACATGGGGACACGCTGGCCTTTAGGAGTGTCGGTGCTTCATAGTACGTAGTAGGACACCATAGTCATATGACTCATACCATTAGGTGGCTAAGTAGTGATTTCTATTCGTTCCCAAAATTATTCCAACTAACCAAACACTTTGAACTAATTAAGGTAACCCATCGTGGTTCACTCTGCTGCCAAGTCTAAGCTCTTGTGTCACTTAAAATCAAATGACAGGGTCTGATGATTACCAGCACACCAGAGCCTTCTCCAAGGACAAAGCCATCACGTTCTTTATCCCATGGCCTTGAAGCTTTGTGGGGTTCGCTGTTCCTCTGAGACAAAGCCCGGCAAGCAATAAATCCACCAACCCCAACAGGGGTGACTGCAGCCTCCGTCGCACCAGCTACCATGATATTAGCTTCACCTCTTCTAATGTGGCCTGCAGCTGCAAAAAAGCAGTGGTTTGCAGTTGCACAAGCTGTTGAAATGCAGTAACTGGGTCCCATTAAGCCGGTATCTATAGCTAACAATGCCGAACCCATGTTGGTGATGGTATAAGGTACGAGAAATGGAGACATCTTTTTATGTCCGCTTTGGATAAGGGCCTCGACTCCAGAGCTGAATGCCGTCAAGCCTCCCAGGCTTGATCCCACAAGAACTCCTATTTTTAATTTGTCCATCTGCAACACAGAGGTGAGAAACTTAGGCAGTGCTTGGTTAACCTGAATTGATCAAGTTGGAATGGAATGACCATGCCCTTCCTTAGCATTTCAAATGTTTGGTTCGCTAAAAAATGATAGAAGGTGCATTAGAAAAGGGATCATCATTTAACATTCTAGGTGAATGACTATTCCAGTGGAAGGCCAAGGAATCACCATCCCATTCCTTCTCGAAATCATTTCAGCGAACCAAACACGGCCTTAAGTGTATCTGAACTCGTTATAGTTGAATGACATTGTGTGAAGTATTTGGATTGGGATTTACAGTTTCAAGGACTTCCGGACCAAGCTTGGCATCAACAAGAGCTTTCTTGCCAGCGACTAAACAGTACCTCCAGCAGTCATCAAGTCGGCGATCATTCTTTCCATTGATGTAGCCTTCGCAGGAGAAATTGTGAATCTGACCAGCAATCCGAACAGAGAATGCCGTCGCATCAAACCTGTCGATAGGGGTGATACCACTCTCTCCCTCTAGAAGTTTGTTGTAAAACGTATCGATGTCATTTCCGAAAACTGAAACAATGCCCATTCCAGTTATGACAATCCTTTTCTTGGGATCCGTTTCTCGTTTGGGAGCCGAAACAGTAGGAGAGGAGATGGCCTTGATTCTTCTGAACTTCGAGCCTGAGAGCGTGAAAGTTGTATTTGAATTATAACATGGCATCTCGAACCATAGAAGTTCACAGGAAATTTTGAATTTATCTCCTTTTATGCTTAATTGCTTCACAAGAAGCGTGCGTAGCTACTTTACTAGATGCATTATCAGAGAATGACATTCTAAAACCTACAGGTACCTTCAATGAAGATCATCAGTAATTAGGATGACAACAAATGGTAAATGTTGGACAAGATTGAAATAAAATAGACACGACAATAATGGAACTTGCTCTTAAACAGAGGTCAAGATTCATTTATAAGCTGCATAAATTTCGTGAGGATTGGGGAGTGCTTAATTTTACATCACGGAGTACTAACAGACATCTAAAAGTTCGGATCTCAACTATTTGTTCTATAGAGTAACAAAGCCATAGAGTCTGTCTGTCAATTTATATTTACTCTCTAGTCCATTATTCATATTTTGAAACTTATTGGGTTCACCCAACTATTTTGAAACCCAGTAGGTCCACCTTGACAAAAATACCTTTACATTAAAATAAAAATTATATACCCCCCTGCCACATCATTACCGGAAAGTTGGCCAGAAAAGTGGACGGTGCCGGAAAATTTGCCGGAAAATTGCTCGGAGCTGGAAAAGTTGTTGGCGCCGGCACCAAAGTTGGTCGCTGGAGACCAGCACCGGAGATGATGACCAAATATGGTGACCGGTGGGAAAGAAGATGTTTGAACGATTGAGAATGAGATGTTGACCAATTAATTGCTCTATTTGATATAAAATTAAATAATATAATAATGGTGATAATATAGACAGATTTCGTTATCTTTGGAAATTTGGACTCGGTGTTATGCCAATAATATCATATAATGCTACCTGTCCAAATTTTGTTATCTATATTTTGCCAACAACACAGACATATATGGTTATCTTGAAAATTTGAATTCTGTATTATGCCAATAACATCAACAGATAATACTATTTGTACAAATTTGTTCCCCGTATCATGCCAACAACATAGACATATATGGTTATGTAGGGAAATCTGGACTCTATATTATGCCAATAAAATCAACAAATAATGATTGTCCAAATCTGTTGAACTTTATTTATTTTTATTACATAGTCAACATTTTTGTAGGTCAACATCTTCTTTCCCATCTTCGGTCACCATGGCTGGCGAATTTTCTGGCGGACCTCCGGTGCCGGTGACTTTTTCGGCGCTGACCAATTTTTCGACAAACTTCCGGCCTGACTAAATTTCCAGCAAACTTTCCAGTGATGATGTGGTGGGATAATTTATGTGAGGGTATTTTTTTTGTCCTATAACAAATAAAGAGTGGACCTCACACTTTAGAAATTATCAAATAATGGACCCTAAGCCTTGCAAAAAAATGTTAGCGGATCAGTCCTTGATCCAAATAGCAGACCTTGGACTAGTTTTTTAATTTAGCATTGCCTAGTGTGTTAATTTTAGGGACATTTACAAGTGCATGGAGAAGGCTCTAAGAAGCTCTTCAGACTTACAATCTGCGATCAACACATAATAACTCACGAGTTTGTTATCAGGTGGCAGGGAGAAGGCTATAAGAAACTCCTTTGGGCATGACAGCATAACAACATTGATAAACACAACTTAGCTCCTTTCCATTCCCACCTGCTGACAGACGTGGTTTTGGGCTGTTGAGCTTAAATGTTGTCGGGTTTCAATTTGTTTTGGGTGTTTTGTTTCTGTATTCAACCTTTGGTTGAATTCCCCTCCCCTCCCCCTGACTTGATGCATGTACCTTTTGTCAAGTTTTCTTTACTAAAATGTTACTTTTGTCGATAAAAAAAACACACAATTTGAAGCTCTTGTGGGCATAACGGCATCACTAGAAATAGAGGGATTCTTTTGTTATTTACCCCCACTATGAGAAAAAGAGAAATATTTTTGATAAACACAGGATTACTGTTGGATGAAGAGTAACAGAGATCTTGATGCAGACCTGCTAGTGCTATACCATGCCCACTACTTGGAACAATTTGGTCCTTTGGTGGCCAAAGCGATAGTGAAGGCACGCCCTGATCTTGGTGGAGGCCGGATAAGTTTAAAACGTCCATGATCGATAAGCCTGACAAGCAAGACTCATGCCTATCGGAATGCCCATGATCGATAAGCCTAACAAGCAAGACTCACGCATATTTGATCAGACATTGATAGGTATCAAAATTGTGTATATTTTTAAAATAATCTTTGCATTTAGATACCTATCGATGTCCGATAAAAATGATTTTTTTATTATTGCTTTTCTCAACAAGGCCAACAATATTTGCGGTTTAAATCAAAGAGATACTTGGCACACAGTTGTCTAACTTTTATTTCTAAGTTCATTGATTCTAAATTTTGAATGAAAATTGAAAGATTAGATAAGCACTTGCAATTATCCGGTTGAGCTAAGTTTTTTATGGAACACTCAAATAATTACTTTAAAACTATTAAACGGCTCAAGTCAATTGTGTGAGACACTGAAATGGGCCCCTAACCTCACAACCATCGATAGTGTAAGAGCAAAAGGTAGCACAAAGCGGTAACGTTTTGGTCCACCCTACACCGCTGTAGTGAATCCAGCAGTACAGGTCCCCAGATTCATATCTTTTCAGGTAATTATGGATACTTACTAATAGAACACGTATATTTTTGGGGAACTTAATTAGCAATCCTTTTTACCCTACTTATTTAGGTGTTCATCCTAATGTGTTTAAATACTTATCTTTCCATCCTCAAATTCAATTAAATCCTAAACTACCCTTTCTTTCTCCTAAATTTTCAAATCTTTCTATTTTCTTTTTTCTAATTATCTCAATTCTCTCTCCTCTTTCAAACATTTCTCTCACCTAATCTTTTGAATTTCCCCCAATCTTCTCTTTCATATTTTCATTCTCCTAAAATCTAAAAAGAAAACATGACTCTTACAAAAACGAATGTGTAAAAATATGATCAAAACTTGATCGAGGTAGATGAACAAAACAAGATCAATTAAAAACATGACAAGGTTGGAAAACATGACAAGTTTCGAGAAGTGTAAGTTTCGATCGAGATAGATGAACAAAACATGATCAAATAAAAACATGACAATATGTGAACATTTCGACAAACATGATAAGTTTGTTACCTACGTACATTACAAAAACAAGTTCAATTTAATTAAAAACTAAGCTATCCCGAACATGATCAATATTACAAACATGAAAAAATTGTTAAAACCATTACTGCCCATTCAGAATAAAAGAATGTTGCATGGAAACTCAAACAATCCCTTTTTATATGCACTGTCGACAAAAAAATTGTACCAATCTACCATTAAACTCAAACAAACCAAAAAAAGATAATAACTTGTATCGCATAATAAACTTTTAAAGTCATGATGAAATTTAAAAAATATGACCGAGCGATCTTCCATACAGATTATGAAAAATAACATATAGCACAAGGAATTTAGGTAAGGAATAAATATAAAAAAATAGAGAGTAAACCCCACCAAGATTTTTGGATGAGTAGTACTTTACACGGTCAAATTTGGAGCCAAAAAATAGGTCGGGTAATCGGGATGACAAATACAAGAATAGACTTCACTCGGAGGAATGAAAAAACCGATCGGATGTCACCAGAATATTTGGCGACAATTTCTTGAGTAGTATGGCTTGGACAGGGCTAGGATCGTAGGAATACCACCGCTGATTTTGTTCTTCTTCAGCAACCAAACCATCACCGATGCAATCTTGGTTGATTTTGTTGTCCATGGAGAGAGAGAGAGAAAGAGTAAGAGAGGTTGTTCGAAGGGAGGAGAGAGAAGCGGTGGGCATAAAATTTGGTTCCAGAGAGAGAGTTTTATGGGCGAGAGAAACCTGAAAATAGGGGCAGATTTGCTTCAATTGGGATTACCCAATCCCTGTAATCGTGGGAACATAATACTAATGGGTATAAAATATTTATAAATAAATAGCTATATATATACACACACTAGGAGTATAATGGGCCAAGAATACATTTTGAGGATGTGAACATAAGAATTCAAACTCCTATGGATGAGCACCTAAATAAGTCTTCTATTTAGGATGCCTATTTAATTTCCTCTATATTTTGGGGATAGTTAATAATTTGGTGACTGATTAACCTTTAAAAATGGATATTTTCGAGTATTACGAATCGGTAATCCAAAACATGTGTATATGGTTTTCATATTATAATAGTAATAAATATGAGCGCACCTCGAATGTTGAAACCTGGCTCCGCCACTGTCTCAACTGATATACTCCTTCCGTCCCAAATTATTTGTCTTGTCTGCAAAACGGAGACTAAAAAATAATTTATTTCTTTCAAGAAAAATTTAATTTTTTTCATAAATTAAAAGAACTCATCGATATCTAGTAAATTGTTTAAAAAACTTTTAATTTTTCTTACAAAAATTGTATTTTTATGTTATTATTTTGCGGACCGGATAAACATTATGGGACGGAGGGAGTAGTATTCAAGTACATAAATAGAGCATTCGAGTACATCAAAACTGCAAAGTCAAAGGATGATCGAACTAAAACCTGAAGTTGAAATGAACCCATTTGGCTTAAACCCAGATGAACCCACTTGCTTGTTTTCCACCGCTCTAATCCCATTGAATTGTAACACAGAAACTCCATTGCTACATGATGATTCTTTGTTCTTGAACACCAACCCAGCAGAACAACCAGTACCACCAGCAATGGCTGCCATCTCTCTCTCTCTCTCTCTCTCTCTCTCTCTCTCTCTCTGTAGAACAAGTCTGATTTGACAGACATATGTGGAGAGAGATAGATATATATATAGAGAGAATGTATGGAAGCAATCAAACAGGTGGTATGTAGGCGTTAAACGATGGACTTTTTGGCTGGAGATTCCGCCCAACTATTTTGTATCATTTGTTTGAAGTCAATGGGGAGAGAGCCCCCCCTTTCCATTGGTTGCTCTTGTAATGCTTAGCTGCTTTTAAGGTAGTTACTATCTATAACTCAGGTCTTTTAGAGAATAATACTAGTGTCCTCTGTCATCCGCTCCAATCGTTGGAGGTTTTCCGTATTAAATGAAGTACAGAATTCTCTTCCATCGTTGTCTAATCAGTTAGATAGGTGCTATTGGGCTCCACACTTAATGGGCATTTCACTATCGATCTCCTCGCTCTGGAATCACTTGAGGGACCACTTCCTAAGATCACTTGGCATCATGTGGTGTGGTTTCCGTACCATATCCCAGATTTAGTTTGACCAAATGGTTGGAAATTCAAAATAAACTAAACACTGAGGATAGGCTTGTCCTGTATGGTATCAAGGAAATCTCTTGTTGCAGTTTTTGCTCAGGTAGTGAGGATCATGATCACTTATTCTTTAACTGCTCCTTTACGAGGGAAATCTGGGAAACCATTTCCTCCAAGTCCAATGTCAGGTGGCATCCTCAAACTTTATCTAACTTAGTTGCATCTGTGTGAGCTTTGAGAGGTAAATCTTTGAGCGTCACGATTACCAAATCAGCCTTCACAACTACACTTTACCATGCATGGATTAATTGAGCGAAATGCTAGGAAAGCACTAGAAGTGCTGTGCCTATCCTCGTGAAAAATATTTGCACAGATGTTAGATGTAGGATAATGTCTTTGACTAATCTCCCACAATGACCAACTGGATCGGCTCCTTTGTATATGGAATTTCATTGTGTGATACGCGTATCTACGTACCTGTTTGGTTTTCTTTTCTATATATATCTGTTTCTCCTCTTTTCTTTCCTCTTCTTTTCCTTTCTTTTCTTTTCTGGTTGTTATGTTCTTTTGCTCCTAATATCTATTTATTATGTTCAATTTCAAACTGATTTAGTAGGTTAGTTTCAACTTGGAATTTGGCTAATGATTAGCTGTGTCATGCATATACCTTGTAATAATTTTGCAAGTTCATTGTGCTAAAATTTGTATGTTTTGCCTCAGCTTTTGCTTCGGGCTTATACTCTCATGCGCAGTCGGCAGATTTACTTTGGGAGGACAGACACATCAATCTGATTAGAGGTGTCAAATGGGCCGTGCCGGCACGGGCACGGCACGGCACGGCACGTCACAGGCACGGTCTTGGCCTGGCACGGCACGACACGGCACGGTCTTAGTGGGCCTGGGGGCACGGCATGGGCACGGAAGTGGGCGGCACGGCACGGGCACGGCACGAAAGTTAGCTTGGCACGGCACGGCACGACACGGTCGTAGACGGGCACGACACGAGCACGGGCACGAAAAGTGGACAGGAACGGCACGGCACGGCACGGTTCTAGCCGGGCACGAGCACGGCATGGCACGACATGGGCACGGAAGGGCACGGCACGAGGCACGAAAAAAAAAAAGAGAGAACCAAATGGCATTTTTTTAAATTTTAAAAATGTAAACAATTTCTATTTGGTAAAAAATATTTGTTTACCTTTAATTTAATTTTAAAAAAATTATCAAATTTTATTTGGTAAAAAAAATTTCTTTTGTTTTTGTTAGTGATTCAGTGAATAGGCTTTTGGACAATTGGACCATTGGTTTGTAAATTTAACATTACAAGATAACAAGTAAAATTAAAAAAACTTATCAAAATACTTATGGTTCAAGAGTAATTTAATACAAAAGGAAATGTGCAAGAGTCGTATATTATTTACCTCATAATCAGATTTATCGGGAAATAAGAAAAAAAATCTCAAACAAAAAATAAGAAAAAAAAATACATAGTAGAAATAAGGAGAAAAAACAAAACAAAAGAGATTAGCTGGACTAAGACTTGAACCTAAGTCTCTAGGTTCTTTCATACACAAACAAACCACCATGCCACCAATTAACTTGTGTTATAGAATTGAAAATTTAGTATATAATATATAGCTCTATTATATAAAAACGAGACTATCAAGCAGTAGCCACACAATCGCAACGCAATCACGACAATCGATACCATTCAATGCGTTCATTTTATTGTGCTTAGCGTTTTAATCATGGGATCCAGTTTTTTCGTGCGTCAGATTTTGAAAGTTCTTTCATCGGCACGCTGATTCATTGTTTGATTGAATTTTTTTTTTACGTCCGATCAAGTATGTAGCGATAAGTATTTTACTTGATTATTGGCATGAAATGATCTAATCCCTCCCATATAAAAGTTAGATGGTTCCGATTTTAAAAAAATAGCTTAGGCAGCCCTCAAGTAGTGCATTATAGGATTTTAATGCCTTCGGAAGCACCGAATGTGTTCCGATCATGTGGTATCCGACATTCGATTATCACCTATTCAGGTGAGAATGATAAATTTGATAAGACGTTAAATCGTAATGGTTTAGATCGAACATTCGGAAAAAAAAGTCTGTAGCTACCTTTCAAGTCTATACATTGAACTTAATTGGTTATGAACCAAAGTATTCTACTATAGTCTAATGTACGTTGGCCACATGATCACAAAACAACTATGCCAATCCATACCGTTCATTTTTTTATTCTCTGTGTTTTAATGACTCTCGCCAATTTTTGGGTCTATCGGGTTTTAAAAGCTCCTTCATCGGGACGTAACTTAATTATTATCAAAAATTTTGTTATGTACGATCAAGCACATAACGATAATAAATTTAATTAATTCTTGGCATGAATGATATAATCCCTCCAACGTAAAATCTAGACAGTTTCGATTTTTCAAAAATAGCTCAAGCGGCCCTCGAGTGATGCATCGTACAACTTTACGAGATTTTTTCATTATTGGTGCATATGGATTACTGGTGTTGTGCACGCACATGATCATAGGGTTCCTATAAAAGGGAAAGAGATGTTGCCCTAGCAGACTACAACATCTCTGATTCTCTCTCTATCTCTCAGTCTCTCACAAAGTCACAGACTCACAAATATCACTCTCACTCTCAACGTTCGGATCTCAAGTCTCAAGACTCTCAACGTTCGGAATCTCTCTTTGTCTCTGTCACTCTCTAGTCTCTCCAGTCTCCACACTCAACGTCTCTCACTCTCTCTCTCACTCTCACTCTCGTCTCTCTCACTCTCTCTCTCACTCTCGTCTCTCTCACTCTCTCCACTCTCAACGGTGACCGGTAGTGGTCTAGCGGTGACTCAAACCCTAGATCGACTGCTGTTTCCGTTTCCGTTCAAGCGATGAGTCGGTGTCGGTGACCATTTGGCGACTGGTGTTCAGCGACTCAAACCCTAGATCTACAACTACATCTGATTTTGCCTTTGCCCGACGGCCCCGACTCAAACCCTCTGTCACGTTCAGCGATTTGTCTCTGAAACTCGATTGAGGTCGTTTCCGGTGAAAGACGTGTACGGCGAGTTTTCATTTCTGGTGGCACACGTCTTCATCATCGATTGTTAAGGTAAGAAATGGATTCCATGGAGTAGAGCAGAACCAAAAATGATAATCTCTTACGTATAGTTTGCACGTTGTTGTAAATCCTCTGTATCATGATTTGTTGTTGTGATTTTGTTTTGTAAAATTAGAAGGGAAACCCTTCTGAAGCCGGACTGAAATGTGTGGGAGGTGGGTTTGTAATGCACAAAAAAGAAACTGAGTTTGTAAGGTTTTGGACCTTAAAAATTCCTATTTGTATGAGAAGCATGAGAAGAAATTAAGATTGGGAGTGGTACAAATGTACAATTAGTAAATGAAGTTTTGAATCTCACAACAGTTACATTAATATGGTGCTTAGAGTTGTTTCTCCATTGTATGCATGCTGAGTTCTCAAACAAATATAAGGAAACTGAAAGATTCTCCAATGGCAAGCTGTTTAGGTTGCTGTAGTTAAAACGTAGCAACAAGTTCAAAAGCTGGTGTTCCAATGGTATGCTATTTGGTTTGCAATATTTTAGCAATGGCTATACTTGGTGCCAAATTTGGCACTAGGTTTAGCTATTATAGCTAAATCTACTAGTGTCCGTCTCACTGTCATAGTAAAAAAAAGTTAGTCCAGCATTGAAGCAACATTGCATTTATTTCTGTTTCACCGTAGGCAGGTTGCTTGCCGTTATTTCTGTTTCACACCTAAACTGTTTTCCTGCACTATTTCTTATTTGTTCATTTACTTTGTCATTGTTCTTTGAACTGCATTCTGCAAGTGTATGAACTATGAAGCACCTACTAGTAAAGCACCTGCATTCTTATGATAGGCTGCTCAATGCTAAACCCTTGGCGTAAAGCACCTTAAAAACTAAGGAGGATGGGTATGGGATTGCAGCCCTACTAGTAATTAGCCTTTACTAGTAAATGGCGGTTGGAAAAGGCTTATTATGCTGAACGGTAGCCCTTGAGCATCAATTTCTTCATTTTGGTTGCTTTAACATGCCAGATTTCAAGGCAGACTAACACTTCTATATCTAACAGTATGGGAGTACGATGAAGGGGTGCAAAAGTGATCTAGTTTTAGAGTTTTAAATGTTTAAAGGAGAAAGTTATTAATAATAATTCTTCTTCTTATCTCAAGTCCATATCACACCTAGGATTAGAAGTGCATCATTATTGTTGTAATAGAGGTTAAAAAGTTTTCACGAGTATCTAAAACATGGTTCTAATTGCATTGGGATATCATGGATCTTTGTAGGAACTTTACAAAACTGATGTATTAACTCTATCAATTATTGTTAATTCTTGTTTGAGCAGTTTGTTTTGATTTTCCGAACTTTTGTACTAATATTCTAGTGCACTAATTTTCTCTGTTTTGTTTTAAGTTTTTTATAGGAGATGGATCCTGAAAATATTCATTTTGACTATGAGGGTTTACACCCTGACTTGGATGATGATGGACGAACTCTACCACCGGAAAGGGAGTCTGTAGGTGAAGCTGCTTCTAACATTGCATCAGCTTCTACTCCTATGGGCGTAGCAGGTGGTAGCCAATCAGCCCAGTCAGGTGATAAAAGGCGTCGCTCTTGGGTATGGCATCATTTAACCATTGTTAAGAAGTTTAAAGATGCACATGGAATTGATATAGGACCTAGAGCTGTATGTAATTATTGTCCAAAAAATTTTACTTGCGCAAGTGGTGGCGGCGTAGGTCATCTTCAACGACATTTAGAGAACAAACATCAAAAATTTAAACATACCTTAGTTGGCCAAGTCAGTGGTGAATCTGGTGGTATTGATACCGTAGATGGTACATCGAATTTCGTATATTCTCAATCTAGTATGAGAGAGGGATTGGCCCGTTACGTAGTTGCAGCAGAACAACCGTTTACTTTTGGTAATGATATTAGATTTGAATATTTTGTCAAACATTATCTTAATCCTCTTTTTTCGAAAGTTTCTAGAAATACAACCAGAAGTGATTCTTTGAAAGTTTTTAATAAAGTTAGAAAAAATTTGATAAGTGAAATTGCGGAACTTGGTAATTTAATCTCTTTTACTTCTGATATGTGGAGTGGTCGAAATAATCTTGGTTACATTTCTGTGACAGCTCATTATATAGACGCCAATTGGATTTTGAATAAAAAAATTATTGCTTTTCGTTTAATGGAGTATCCTCATAATGCTATGAACATTTTTCAATGTATAATGGGTGTTTTTAGGGAGTTTGAAATTGTTGATAAAGTTTTCAGTATTACTTTTGATAACCATTCCGCTAATACCAGTTCAATTGATTTGTTCAAAACGAATTTGAGTACTCCTCATGCCGGACAATTTTTTCATGTGCGCTGTGTATGCCATATAATTAACTTAGTTGTGCAAGATGGTTTGAAACACATAGGACCACAAGTGGAAAAAATTAGAGATGCTATTCTTTTTATTGCTACGTCCCCAGCTAGGCAACAAGAATTTGAAGGATTGTGTGTAAGTTACAACGTTAAACAAAAACAAATCAAAACTGATGTTAAAACTCGTTGGAATTCAACATTTCTTATGTTAAAATCTTGTAGGAATCACGCTGATGTAATTTCTGCTTATGTTAATTCCAAGTACACGCGTCCTGATGGTGGTTTAACTCGAGTTGATTGGAAGATTGCTTTTGAGTTTATGAAATTTTTGAAAATATTTTATGCTGCTACCTTAGCTTGCTCAGGTGTTCGTTATCCTACTACTTGTCTTGTACTTAATCATTTGTATAATATGAGTCACAATCTTAAAAATCATAGAACGAAACCAAATTTTGTAGCTGCTTGTAAGTCTATGGAAGATAAATTCAAAAAATATTTTGAGAACATGCCAACAATATTTATTGTAGCTTCTGTAATGGACCCAAAGATTAAGGTAAATGGTGTTGAATTGCTCTTAAAAGGGATTGGTGAGAATTTAGGGATTACATTACCTTCTACTTCTACTGTGACTGCACTGTTGACTTCAATATATGCTTCATATGAGTTTAAATTTGCAAGCACTATTACTACTACTGCTGGTCCATCTTCAAGTATTGATGACCCATGTTCTACAAGTAACAATGAGAATGACCCATCTTGGTTTTTGATTTCAGGGTCGGGTAGAAGTGAAACTTCTTCACGCTCTGAACTTAGTCAATATTTAGAGATAAATTTACTTACCAAAGATGAGTTACAATCATTTGATATCTTAGCTTGGTGGAAAAAAACTGAAAGGACATTTCCTATTCTTTCTATCATGGCACGTGATTTACTAACACCACCTGTGTCTTCAGTGGCTTCCGAATCTGCTTTTAGTGCAGGTAATAGAGTGTTGGATGAGAGGAGGAGCAGACTAGCTCCTGACATTTTGGACTGTCTTATATGCTTAAAAGATTGGGAGGATGCACGTCTTGGAATTCAAAAATGTCATCCTAGAGATGAATTCAGAGATTATTTTTCGGACTCAGATATAGATGCTGATTAGGGAGAGATGCATTGCTGATGCTGGTAACTTATAAGGTCTTAAATGGCAACTTAATGTTGCCACATCCAGGGGTTATTCTTTATATATCTAAGTGTGTGCTATGATGATATAATCTGATCTGAACCTTTAGTGTTTAGTGTAGCTGTGATGATGTAATCTGAGCTAAATTGGTGTTAAGTGTGGCTATGATGATGTAATCTGAACCTAATTGGTATTTAAGTGTGGCTATGATGATATAATCTGAGCCTTTGGTGTTTAGTGTGGCTATGATGATATAATTTGAGCCAAATTGGTGTTTAGTGTGGCTATGATGATATAATTTGAGCCAAATTGGTGTTTATTGTGGCTATGATGATATAAGCTGAGCCTAATGGGTGTTTAGTATGGCTATGATGATTCATGATATAATCTGAGCCTAAACTGCAGAAAACAGCATGTCAAACAGCAAGTTTCATAGGTTTTGGTGTTTGGTGGTATGCAAAAATTATGAACATGGGTGTTATCTTATTTGTGGGCAATGATGAATTAAAATTCAATTTATAATTAAGATGGATACCTTGGCGCCTTGGCGGGGTATCATTAGATGCAGCCATGAGTACCATTCTAATTCCCAAAATATATTTTTTCTGAGCCCAATCATGTTTTCATTACTACCTTGATGCCATGCCTATGTTTGGTTTAGCATGTTGTTCTTCTGCAGTTTTGATGCTATTTTCTGGGCCAAAAGGCCTATATTTGAGGTTGTCTTGTGTGTGAAAGGGGCTGTTGTTGCTGCTTGTGTGAAACTGTTGTTGTTGTTGTTGCTGCTGCTGCTGGTAACTTAATGTGCAAGTGCAATGAGTGTGTGCAGCAGCAGGTGTGGTTTTGGGCAGTTTTCAGCTAGTTTGGCAGGTTTAGTTTGTGTTTTTGGGGCATTTTTTACGGTTTGAATGCTACTCTGAGTTTTCTGGCTATGATGCTTAAAAATCTGAGCCAAAAGTCCTATATTTGAGGCTGCCTATGTGTGAAAAGGGCTGTGTCACATGTGTAGCAGGTTTTACTTTCAGTTTTCTGCTGCTGCTATGTGAAACTGATGTTGCTGCTGCTGCTGTAGTGCTGTGAGTGTGTGCAGCAGTAGGTGTGTGCAGCAGCAGGTGTGTGCAAGTGCAATGAGTGTGTGCAGCAGCAGGTGTGTCCAAGATCATTCCACCATTCTCTTGTCATGTGGAGTTCAGTTTGAGGCATTCCGAAGTTCAAGCATTCGGAGGCATTTGTCCATGTTGGTTCAAATGAATGTTTTTGGAGCTTTTGATTTGATTTCAAGGTTATTTTGGTTTTCTGCTAGAGTTTCAGTAGGTGTGAGCTTCAATTGTAACAACTTCTAGTGCCCTACTGCCCTTTTGGAGCTTTTGATTTGTTTTCGAGGCTTTGAAGGCCCTTGAAGTCATGTAACTCTCAAGTGGCTTACTTGGTTTTGTTAATGTGTCGCAGTTCTAGTACATTCCAATTAAGACCATTTGTAATGTTATTTTTTTAATTGTTAAATTTTACGTCATTTTGCATTTGATTGATCAGGGTCTAGGGACACCATTATCATTCTTATTGAATGGGTGGAATTGGAACAAAAATAACATTTATATTTGAAAGTCACATTCTCATCATTTTTATTATTCTTAGTGTGGAATTGGAACAAAAATTGGAAGTCACATTCAAATAGACAAGAATAACATCTATATTCAAAGTTTCAAACGGAGCGTAACAACCAACCAAGCTTCCATAGGACCATAGCCATTATCATCCGTATCCTGGGACTATTTCTCAATGATCAACCTATACACGACATTATCATCATCCATCATTGAAGGAATTCATTTAAAACGGCACGATTTAAAACGGCACACTCCGACACGATTAAGTAAACAGGTCGGCACGTCTTGACTCGATTGAAAATGGCACGACAAGACATGATTTAAGAAAACGGGCCAGCACGGCCCGACACGATTTAAGAAAAAGGGCCGGCACGACACAACACGACACGACACGATTTAAAAAAATGGGCCGGCACGACACGACACGATTGGCAAGCGGGCCGGCACGACACGACACGATTTAAGAAAATGGGCCGGCACGACACGACACGATTGGCAAGCGGGCCGGGACGACACGATACGATTTAAGAAAACGGGCCGGCACGGCACGGCACGATTGACAAACAGCACGGCACGGCACGACACGATTTTAGCAAAATACTGTAAATGGGCCGGCACGGCACGGCACGAAGCACGATTAGCACGGAGTTAAACGTTGACACCTCTAAATCTGATTTTGATATTGGACCTTCTATCTTTGAGATTTGAGGGGAGTCTTTGTGGGTCTTTTAGGCTGACTCTTGAACACCGTTGGGGGGATGGCTGCCATAGCTTTGTGGAACATGTAATCGAAGCTTCTAGTACTACTATTTTATACGGTATATACCTTAAACATTCTGGGGTACTTTGTGTATAATCTGTGGGTGTGAGTTTGTGGCTGCCATGATTTTGAATGCAACCTCAAACGTAATCTAAGTGCGTGCGCCCCACAGTGTGTGCATCCGGTATGAGTAGTGTGATTGAGCCCCAGATTTTATTTTGGAATGGAGATAATATTTAGTGGGGGAATATCATGTGAGATAAAGCGGAGGAAGTTGAGGAACCTAGCTCTTTTGCTTCTGTGTGAAAAGTTGAGTGGGAGTTGTGAGTATTTCAAGGGAGTTGCGATGTGAGCACTAAGATGCAGAAGGGTTTCTTGCCAATTGGTTTTCCTGGAGAGCCCTGAAATTGACAGGGGAATTTCTTCTTTTCCTCTCTTGTTTCATTTGAAAAGTTGGCTCGTTGATGTGCTACAGTAGTTAGCTGGTTTAGTTGTGGTTCACTCATTATTGATAGCGGTTTTATTGATAGCGGTTGGAGGTTGTTTGCTTGATGTGCTTCAGTAGTTGGCATTCGCTGCATGCAGAGTATTGTGCAGTCCTTAATTAGTGCTGGTTTAGTTGTGGTTCATTTACGGTTCATTCATTGATGTTGAGGTTTTCACAGCGATCTTTCGTTGAATCTGTTCTCGGTTATGCGTATATGGAATGACTTTGGTAATGTCATTGTAAATGTCGATACTTTTGCAATCTCTAGTCTCCTATCCGTAAGGGGCACGCGCGTCCGTCTATACTGAAGTTGTTTGTGACTTCATTTAGTATCACTATTGCCTATCCTTGGGGGATGTCCCTTGGATTTTATTCTCTCTACTGGTGTGCATGTTGTCTTAAGTGCTGCGGTCTATTCATGTTCTTATCACTAGGAAGGTGCTCTTGAATTTTTTTGTCAACGGAAAAGAAATTTTATTAATGTAATAAAAGAATACATGCGATAAGGCTTGAGTTAATATCATCACCACGCAAGACTGCAAGAGTAACATCCCAACTATGTTGACACCCCACCTTGCGACAATCATATGCTACTCGGCCCGAAGCTACAAGGTTGATAAGAAATCAACCAAAATAGCCGAAACTCAAAATGAAATGAGATAATGTACAAGGTACCCCTAGATTCTGATTCAGTTCCAAGGCTCCTGTATGAAACACAATCCCAATTGATCCTATGTAGGTGGATCAATGCTTTAATCCGTCATCTTGAGACTTTGCACCTTCCTTTTTTTAATGCATCCCCTAGGAAGGTGCTCTCTTGATTATGCTCTTAGTGTGGTGGATTCTATGATGCTGTTCATGAATGTGTGTTTGGAAATGGTTCGGTGCAACTAGACCTGTCAATGGATCCGATCTGATCCGAATCTAACCCAAAAAATCTGTGCAACTATGGGTTGCTCTATGATGCTATTCTCAAATCAATATCAAGGAGGATTCATGCCATCCAAGTCCCTAATTGATCCAAGTCTGGATTAATGTAGAAGCAGAGGTTGCTATGTTTTTGTTTCAATGTATTCCACTTTATGTCATTTTGCCGTTTGTTTCTCTTCCCTATTCGCAGATGGGAGGGAAACATCCGATAGTGCTCCATTCTAGCACCATGAAGCCATTTGGCCTTGGTTTTCAATTTTTTGTTTCTTTATTTTCTTTTCTTTTCCTTTTGGGATATGCCCTTTGTAGACTATTTATTTGGTTCTCTCTTTTTTCTTTTTCAAGCTGTATTTTTACCCAAAACAAAAATTAGTTCGATCCAATTTAAAGACGTTGTGGGCCCATCTTATTAGATTTATAAAAACAATTGGAACGGTTCATATTTGGATCTTGCAAAGCAGCATGCTCATACTTCAGTTTTTTTTTTTTTAAACGGTGAAGAAGAAAATTTTATTAAGAGGAGAGAAGAGTACAAAAACATAGCAAGCAAAAGACGGGCATCACAACGCTTGGGATACACGCTCATACTTTAGTAGCTATTGCTAGGCTGAAAGTACAATTGTAGAAGACAATGTAAGGGGAAACTTTGCAGGATTTATTTTGGCTCTGTTTGTTTCGATGTAAAATATTTTTTCAGAAAACAAACTTTAAATTTTTATTTTTGGTGTTCGGTTGGCATATGAGTAATTCTTCGCGGCCAAAAGTAATTCTACGTAGCCAAAAGTAATTTTTCGCGGCTAAGTGTAATTCAACGCGGCCAAGAGTAATTCTACGCGGCTAAGTGTAATTTTTAGCGGCCAAGAGTAATTAAACGCGGCCAAGTGTAATTCTACGCGGCCAAGAGTAATTCTTTGCGGCCAAGTGTAATTCAACGCGGCCAAATGTAATTTAACATGGCGAAGAGAAATTCTACGGGCCAAGAGTAATACTTCGCGGCCAAAAGTAATTATTTGCTGCCATGAGTGAAAAATATGTTTCAAAACAATTGTTTTCCCTCAAACTGAGTACTTGATGTTTAAAGGAAGCCTTGTGAAGGGATGAAGGAATTGGAGAGAGAGAGAGAGAGAGAGAGAGAGAGAGAGAGAGAGAGAGAGAGAGAGATCACGTGGAATGAAGAAATGAGAAGTGGTCGTGGAATCACTAGAATGGGAGAACGAATGCCTGAACACCATTGTCAAATAACTTACCGAGTTTTCTATGGTAAATCATTTTACCGCCCAAGGGTGTAAAAGATTTTCCCCAAAAAATTATTTTCTGGCAATTTCAACGATCAAATACTGGAAAATATGTAAAATATTTTATGTCCAAACAAACGGAGCCTTTGTCTTCAACGAATGTAAACTATTTCTATAGTTATATCAAAATAACTTTCTGAAAAGATGGACATTTTAACAAAATCTAAAATAGGAATGGTTTTGTTCATGGCTGTGGCATCGAAATATGCTTTACGATGACCGAAACTGGATGATTACAAACAAAATCAAAACTTGGAAAATAGTACAAAAGAGCTGTTGTTACTCATAGTATTTTTGGTAAATAGTATTCCACTATATGCAGATGCTGCTCTCTCTCTCTCTCTCTCTCTCTCTCTCTCTCTCTCTCAACATTTTTGGAATAGGATTTGAGATTGACGTAGGAAATGACGTCTTGGATTTGCTTTTTGAATGAAAAGTTCGTAGTATAGCCTACAGATTTTGTGGGTGGATTCCTATGTAAGTGCTATTGGCCTTTATGAAATGATATGATTGCGATTGATCAGTTAAAACGAAGGGTACAGAGAAATTAAGCCAATTTAGAGGAATTAGGTGGGAAGAACACTTTATGCCTAGCAAAACAAGAGGCACTTAATCATGTCTCTCCAACATTAGGGGTAGTGTTGTGTGGAGCTTTTCACATAAAAAGAGCTAGTCCAAGAAGATTACAAGTTTTTGAGAGAAAAGAACATAGCCCACTTCTCGGATACAGATCTAGACACATTCGTCTCACATGAAGTGGGTCCCACAACATGCATTTGAGTTTGAGTACGGTAAACGTTGCCTGTGGATTAATCGTATCCGCTCAAAAGATTTTCGTGGACTGTTTCTCTGTTGTTGTGATCACAGATTTCTTTCAAACTTTCGAAAGATTTGCTAAAAAGCTAATTGGTGATTGCAAACGATAAAAAAAGAAAGAATAATCTAGCCATCTAGGAACAGGAAAGACAGTTCTATTCGTTGGGAGATGAATCAGGTCTCATCAAATAGTGTATGGGTCTGAAAAGCAAATGGCGAAGCCGTGATACTCGAATTTTCTGTAGTCATGCTTTGGACAAATAAAATGATAGCAAAAATCAAATCTTTTCAAAAGGGAAAATGTGAGGAGAGAGGCAACTTCGATTAAGCTTCATCTAGGGTTTGAATGGAGCGAAAACAACCACCCCATTATGCCCACCAAAGCCAAATGAGTTGGAGATAGCTGCACGAATAGGCAAATTCGATTAGTGAATGTTGAAGTGTTATTTCTTCGCTAAGCAATGTTGGAATATGTGGAATTTCGATAAAAAAATGTTCAAATGTTGGATTAGTATAAGTTGCGAAAGATATATTATTTTCATTGCCAACAAAGCAAAAACATGTAAGAAAAGAACTTAAAGTTTCTTGGTTCTTAACCATTAAGCATTATGCTACTGTGGTTTCATAATTTCCGGAAAGAGGGACTAAAACACGTACCAACATGAACTTCATGTTCTTTCTTCACGTTTGGAACAGTATCGATTGTGACATCAGACTCCAAGTTCTGCAAAATTAGAGAACCATAAGGACATGAAGTGCATAGTAAAATTTAGCATAATTGGAGAAATTGGAGTAATGGGCTTTTGGTGCAATACACATTGGTTAAGGGTTGGATGTAGCCAGCCAGTGTTGATTGCTTTTATGGTTGCAATGGCTTCCAATCCACCTGCAGCTCCAAGCGCATGCCCGGTCATAGACTGGAAACAACAAAACGAGGAAAGCAAACTAGTCAGCCATAGCTTTCTAGCATCTGTATGGTTAAGTTCGTCATTCTCATACGTTAACAAAGATTCCAACCCATAAGTTCATCATTCAATCACTGTGGCTAGGTAAGTATGCTTGCAAACAATGCAGAATAACAAAATGATATTTTCAAAGTGCAGTTTTCCAACACGTGTATGAGAATTGAATTTAGGTTTCTCACCTTGGTCCCATTCATTTTCATCTCAGATGTGTTCTTAAAGACCATCTTGATGGCATTAATCTCTGCCAAATCCCCAGCGGGAGTTGACGTTGCGTGAGCATTCACATAGTTCACCTGTGAGTTACGGAGTTCATAATGTTTGTATCAAAATCAATAATGTGTGACATTGCACTGTGAAATATGTGTCCGGAGTGCCAAGTTATTTTACTGCGGCGCTTTTACCTCCTCAGGGGAAACTCCAGCTTCTTCCAAAGCCATTGTTATACAAGATGAAACTCCGAGGCCATCTTTCCGAGGATCAGTCATGTGATAAGCATCACATGTGACGGCACCTCCCAAGTACTCTGCAATTATATTGGCTCCCCTTTTCGTTGCGTGCTCTAAGCTCTCCATTATCTTTTTCCAAGCAAAATAAATACTTGTAAGCATTTGAGATGCAATGTCACTAAAGATGATGTATCATAACCTCTAAGGCAGCGTTACGTTCACCAGAATGAAGACTGTTCCTTTGAACTGCCCATTTTATTGTTTGGTTTGCTAAAAATGTGGTTGAATATAACACAAATACTTGTAAGCATTTGAGATGCAATGTCACTAAAGAAGATGTATCATAACCTCTAAAGCAGCGTTACGTTCACCAGAATGAAGACTGTTCCTTTGAACTGCCCATTTTATCGTTTGGTTTGCTAAAAATGTGGTTGAATATAACACAAATGGAATCATCATTGACCAATCCAGGTGAATGGTTATACTCTGTTAAATGCATTCAACTAATTTCCATCTCAAGGACACAGGGATACACAGAAATATTCAAATTTCTTACTATATTATGTTTCTTTTATTTTCTTGGATAACTAAAGTGTACATAGTGCACTGGGCAATTTCATTCCTAATGAGTTCCATACACTGTTCACGATAAATGTTGAATGACAAAATGTGCTTGCTAGTTGAATGTCCAACTAATAGAGTAGGATCCCCGTATCCTCATCCAATTGTCGAGTGTTCAGTATAAGTATTAGGACACCATAGTCGTATGACTCATACCATTAGGTGGCCAAGTAGTGAATTCTTTTCGTTCCCAAAATCATTCCAACGAACCAAACACTACTTAGGCCACAATCCGTGTAAACAAAACATAATTACCCCCTTTCGATGTTGCAAAACGGTAAAATAAAAAAAATAATAATGGAGAATCCTGGTGAGAAATGGTTATGAAGAGAAGATGTGAATTTTTATTGGTCTAGTTTTGTTTTTCACTTGTATCTCACCAAAAAATGGTAAGATTCGACGAGAAACCTCAATCCTTATTTTTCCCCCCATCCAACGGAACACTTAGAATCAAATTACAGAGTCTGATGATTACCAGCACGCCAGCGCCTTCTCCAAGGACAAAGCCATCACGATCTTTATCCCATGGTCTTGAAGCTTTGTGGGGTTCGCTGTTCCTCTGAGACAAGGCCCGGCAAGCAATAAATCCACCAACCCCAACACCGTTGACCGGAGCCTCCGTCCCACCAGCTACAATGATATCAGCTTCACCTCTTCTAATGTGGCTTGCAGCTGCGAAGAAGCAGTAGTTTGCCGTTGCACAAGCTGTTGAAATGGAGTAATTGGGTCCCATTAAGCCGGTATCTATAGCTAACAATGCTGAACCCATGTTGGTGATGGTATAAGGAATAAGAAATGGAGAGATCTTTCTATATCCGCTTTCGATAAGTGCCTCGACTCCAGAGCTGAATGCCGTCAAGCCTCCCATGCCTGATCCCACAAGAACTCCTATTTTTGTTTTGTCCATCTGCAACACAGAGGTGAGAAACTTAGGCAGTGCTTGGTTAACCTGAATGAAGTTGGAATGGAATGACCATTCCCTTAGAATACCCATTTCAAATGTTTGGTTCGCTAAAAAATGATAGAAGGTGCATTTGAAAAGGGATCATCATTTAACATTCTAGGTGAATGACTATTCCATTGGAAGGCCAAGGAATCACCATCCCATTCCTTCTCGAAATCATTTCAGTGAACCAAACACTACCTTTAGTATCTGAACTTGTTATAGTTGAATGGCATTATGTGAAGTATTTGGATTGGGGAATGGGATTTACAGTTTCAAGGACTTCCGGACCAAGCTTGGCATCAACAAGAGCTTTCTTGCCAGCGACCAAGCAGTACCTCCATGCGTCATCAAGTCGGCGATCATTCTTTCCATCGATGTAGCCTTCGCAGGAGAAATTGTGAATCTGACCAGCAAATCGAACAGAGAATGATGACGCATCAAACCTGTCAATAGGGGTGACACCACTCTCTCCCTCAAGAAGTTTATTGTAAAATGTATCAATGTCATTGCCGAAAACTGAAACGACACCCATTCCAGTTATGACAATCCTTTTCTTTGGATCCGTTTCTCGTTTGGGAGCCGAAACAGTAGGAGATGACATGGCCTTGATTCTTCTGAACTTCGAGCCTGAGAGTGAAAGTTGTATTTGAATTATAACATCTCATCTCGAACTATAGAAGTTTACAAGAAGTTTTGAATCTCTCATTTTAAGCTTAATTGCCTCACAAGAAGGGTGTGTAAATACTTTACTAGATGCATTATCAGAGATTGACATTCTAAAACCTACAGGTACTTTCAATTAAGATCAGCAGTAAAGTTGCACCGATGCAGAGGGCGAGTTATTTATTGTGTTGAATCATTCTAAAAGTGGGCAAGAAAACGGGAAACGATTGCACTATTCTCAGAGGTGGAGTGGTACGGTACATGACACTCGGTTCATAAAACAATTACACTATCTATTCTAATATCTATTCTAATATATAAAGGGAGAGCACCTCTTTGGTGTCTCCCTTTTGATGTCATGTATTTTTCTTTTCCACAAGTGCCCTCTTAAAAAAAGAAAGCCAATGCAAAAGTACTGTAACTGTAAGGATATATTTGACATTTTAACATAAAAAAAACTGCCGAAAACTTCCTCTGCCACGTTTCTTTGTTCTTCTCCCCTCAACTGCCACGTTTGGATGAAAACTTGGCAAAACCTGCGAAAGCACAGAGGTTTCTTCGCTTTCCTTTCCTTTTGAAAAGCGAATGCGCAGAGGTTTCTTCACTTTACCCTACTCTTCCATACTCTCTCCTACTTTTCTTAACTCTCACCATTTTTAAAATGGCGTGGGACAAAGGTGGACAAGGTCTGCCATTCAAAGGGGCTATATTCCACAAGCAGCCAAAAGGTTTTTTTACTATTTAATCTTTAGCCTTTAGTATTTCTACTTTCTTTTTTCTATTTTATTGGTGAGAGTAAAACTGAAGGCAGTGTAGAACATACCCAACATTTACGTGACCAAGGACATGGATGGCCATGTTTGGAAATTAAGGGATAGAAAGTGACATAATCAATTTTTTTTTTAAATGAATCCTTTCCAGATTGGAGAAAATAGTACATGAATAGGTTGGTTTAGTAAATTTTTAACCCATTATCCTCTATTGTGTAGTCTACATGTTTTGAAGTAATTTACCAGAGGCCGGAGCACACGCAATTCGTGTGCAAATCAAATTTTCACGTGGCTTCCATACTTGCAACTTCTGTGAATTTGTCTTCTACTCAGGTACCATAATGGCATTTCAATTCCTTTTTTAATATTTTTTGGTTTCCATATTTACACTATACTAGAGGCCGGGGCACACGTGATGCGTGTGCAAGTCGGATTTTCACAACATTTGTGAAAATTTGATCAAACAATAAGTGAGAAGTATTTTTACAAAAATGTTGTGAAAATCCGACTTGCACACGCATCGCGTGTGCCCTGACCTCTAGTTCTTATAATCGCCACAAATTTCGTGGCCTGAATATAAACTGTAGAAGTTCTATTTTCATACCTCATAAGGAGATTGGTTCTGGGAGTGCTCAATTTTTAATTACAGTGTACTAACAGACATCTTAAACTTTCGAGTATCTTTAATACTGGGTGCTACAAATCTCATATCAAGAGAGTCCTCTCCCAACTATTTGTTCTGCAGAGTAACAAAGAGGTAGAGTCTGACTGCCAATTTAGCTTTGTTCTGTAGAGTAACAACGAGTTACAAGTGCATGGGGAAGGCTCTAAGAAACTCCAGACTCACAACTGATAAACACAGGAATGTTGGATGAAAAGTAACAAAGAACTTGATGCAGACTGCTACCTTGCCACTTCTTGTAACAGTTTTATCGATTCCTCGAGTGGCAAAGCAATAGTGAAGGCCCTGATCTTGTTGGATGAGTTTCGAAACGCCCATGATCAATAAGCCCAACAAGCAAGACTCACGCCTGTCGAAATGCCCGTGATCGATACGCCCAACAACCAAGACTCACGTCTATGCCGTGACCTAAGGCACTCTTTGAGCTACTCTCATTCGTCCGGGCCTCAAGTTAGAAATTTTACCCTTGTTTAAACAACATATGTTTTGGCAATTATTTGAAGGAAATAAATTTCTTTTAGCCAAGGTTTTGCCCAACATGGCTTTTCCTTTCTAGTTTCAGATTTGAGGTTGACTCATACATGTCATTTTCTTTTTAATTTCACATAGTTGCTTTAATTTAGGCTTGATTAACAAGTAATAGCTTTCTCTAACTTATTTTCTAGTAGGATTAGCTTTCTCACTACTATACTTATACGACAAGAATATGAGTACATGCAAAGGGGTACATATTGCTTTGAGACCCGTCTCGGGTTTCCAAAAGATGATTGGAGTTGCTCATTGTGTCCAATCCAATAATGGTAAGGGTGTTTTTGAAACATCTAATTTTGCTCCTGAACTGATCATCTTCTTGGGTCCCGAGATGGATCCCATAGCAATGGGTACGCGGGGTATGAACCCTTTTGTATGTTCTCTCATAGCAAAGCTGATAGAATAACGATCTTACCCTTAAGACTGTTCAGTGGATTGGTAAAAAACATGTTCTTCTGGAGAAAGTATTTTATGTTTCTTTTTACCTATCATTTCGAAAATCCCAAGATTCAACAAAATTATAGAATGGTTGTGATTGTGAACGCAATCGCGTTCTAAAGTTGTGTCAAGCATGGATTTTTTTTTTTTTTTTTTGTATCGACTATAAATTTCTATTAATACTCGACAAAAGGTATATCGAGATAGAAATCCAAGCCAGGGGCATGGATATTGTTGGGCTTATGAGTTGTGGAACGATGTGGTCAACTACACAGTTAGAAAACCACAAAAAAAAACCCTGTGTCTTTCGTTCTTTATTTCTTTTCTTGATTGTTCTTCGTGTGTTGTCTAGTTGTTGGTTTGGCTGATTCCACAACAGATATAGCATTCAAGTACATCAATATAGCATTCAAGTACATCAAAACTTCAAAGTCAAAGGATGATCAAACTAGAACCTGAAGTTGAAAGGAACCCATTTGGCTTACACCCAGCTGAACCCACTTGCTTGTTTTCCACCGCTCTAATCCCATTGAATTGCAACACAGAAACTCCATTGCTGCATGATGATTCTTTGTTCTTGAACACCAAACCAGCAGAACAACCAGTACCACCAGCAATGGCTGCCATCTCTCTCTCTCTGTAAAAACAAGTCTGATTTGAAAGACAGATATGAAGAGAGAGAGAGAGAGAGAGAGAGAGAGAGAAGGAATGGAAGCTATCAAACAGTTGGTATTCGTTAAAAAATGAACTTTTTGGTTGTAGATTCCGCCCAACTATTTTAGTGTCATTTGTTTGAGATCAAAGGCTTTAAATTATAACTGTTATATAAACAAGTACTTGATGAAGTCAATGGGGGAGAGACCCAAAGGTTGCTCTTGTAATGCTTAACTGCTTTTGCGGTAGTTACTAACTGTGTCTTGCGTGTCTGTTTTTTTCTTCTAAAACATGGCAGTTAACAACTAAAGGAGTCCAACATCTTTCCACATACTTGAATCCCAAATCTTTCATTTGGGAGTGGAGGGATATTATCGAATCGACCAAGAACTGCATCTTTTTGTGTGTTTTTTATAGACTTGAACATCAAATCTCTCATTTGAAAGTCGATGAATACTACCAGATGGACTAAGAGCCACATTATTTTGCGTTATGGGCCCACTCAAATTTTTGTGAATAATCGGAACGGTTCATATTCAGATCTTACAAAGCACCACGCTTAGACTTTTGTGGTAGATATTAAATTGCTATGCCTCTTTTTGTCTTCAACGAATATAAACTATTTATATAGCTACACCAAATTAACTTTGTTTAAAAAATGGATTTTTTTACTCCGTATTAGATTTAAAATATGAATGGTTCTGATCAATTGTGGCATCGAAATATGCCTACGATGGCCCAAACTGGCCTCGGAATATGCCTACGAAGGCCCAAACCGGCACCTGTCATTTGATTTCATTTTGTAAGAAGATTTGTAAATTGAAAAACATATATATGCCACATTTTGTACGGCGAAACCGTACATATGCATCAGCGACAAATTCAGAATTTTGGTACAAAGGAGCTACTATTACTCTTAGTACTAGTGATTTTGGCTCTCCACATTTAGCCATTGGCACTTCACATTTAGCTATTGACACTCCATTTTTTTTGTCTTTAACCTATGTACAATTATCAAATTACCCTTTATTATATTAGTGTTCATCCACTTTCTCACACATAGAAGAGTATTGTTGTGATTTTAAATTAGAAAAAGACAAAAAGTGGAGTGCCAAAATCAATTTGGATTGTGATTTTGGCACTCCAAAAATTGATGGAGGGGCTCCAAAACTGAACTGTGTTGATACACAAAACGACATCGTTTTGGAGTCCTCCATCAATTTTTGGAGTGCTAAAATCAATTTTCATCGTAAATATTATCCCCAATGGGAGATGCCAATTTCTACGTGGACATTTTAATAGTAAAAATTGACACCAAAATTCAATCCAACCTAGCAGCCTTCTTTGATGCCAAATACACGTGGATTTGAAGACAAACCTTTTCATGCCAACTCTGATAGCCACTCTCCTCCATGCCAAATTTCAAAAAATGACCGTTTGAATTTTGAACATTTGCCCGTTTGAATTTTCTATTTTCCTTTAAAAGTTTGAACTCTATTTTTTCTCCCTATAAATGTAGACTTGAATAAACAATATTTTTTATTCACACCATGGATTCTCCATACTCTCAATTTACTTATGACGTGAGAGAGGGCGAAAATAATTCCTTTGAAGTTTCACATGATCGATCATGCGGCAAAATTTCAAGATTTCATCCGCAATCACTTGCGCATCGTGATAGAGAAACACATACTCGTCTCAGAGAAGATCTAGTTGAGCACTTGTGGCGATTTCGGAGGGCAATTAGTTCCATGTGATTCGCTATGGCATTATGTATTGCTATTTTTTCTTTAATTTAATGTTTGATGCTGTGAGATTCTATTTTTTAGTTCATAAAAAGATCATTTCAGCAATTCTTTGATTTTTAAATTTTTACGTCAAAAACTTGCATATAATGGTTAAGTTTGCATGTATAATAAATAAAATTTTGGCAAATACAATTATTAGAGTTCATAAAAATTTTAAAATGTAAAAATAATATAATTTGATATAAGGGTTGGAGAGGGATAGTTTGATGTCAAATAAATAGAATTTGGCATAAGGATTGAAAGGGAAGGCTTTGCTGTCACATTGGAGATGCCAAAATGCTATGTAAGCCTTCAAAAAAAAATTGACATCTCCAATATGAAATTAAGGGTTGGAGATGCTCTTAATACTCAGATGTTTTTTTTATCTAGATGAATCGTACTTGTTCCACAGACACATTTAGGTTAAGTGTAGCTGTTTTCTTGTTATGGTTGGGAATGATTTGGATTCTCTCATCTTATTTTTACGTAATTTCTATGATGCATTGGTTGACCTCACAATTATGGTAGCACTACTTTTGTTACATCATCAGACTCTTTGGACTTTATTACTATATATAATAATAAAAAAACTCTCAGGGGGCGCGCAGTTTGTTTGATACTCCAATAATAGGAGCATCGAATATGATTATATTCAAGGAGATCACGTACGCGATATTCTTCATTTGAAAAAACGGAAGTGTAGGTATGGTATCTCGTTACCTCCATCAGCGAGTGTTGCTCCGACACATTACATCACTCTCTGTGAGGGACTCCGCTGAGTCTATACGTACGTCGGAACCGAAACTAAGGCCCCACCATGTGTCGGTGGTGATATTCGGAGCATGTTTAGCCCCAATAATTAAAGAGCTATGGGAACTCGGACCTGGGTCTTGTCCATAACCGATACTCGAATAAATTTTTTTTTTATGCCTGAATTAAACACTTAATAAATACATATTCGCACAAAATAAGCGATGTACGATACGATCGAGAGCGTCATATAATATGCACTACATCTCTATCAATCTGATGAGATCACATATTCTTTCTATGGAATGCAAATCTTTTACTAGTTCTATCAAACGGCAATTTATGTTGTTCAAATTTCCAATGGCAGCACCTTTAGGCTTTAGTAGTGGGTTACCTCTTTAATCCTTACCCTTGCCTAAAAGGAGCGTGGAGCATGGTTTGTCATTTAAGCGTTGATGAGCCATTTTGGCCTTGACCTCCCGTAATTGCCCCTCTGCCTTTGGCCTTTGTTGGTTTGTCTGGAGTGGATGGTTGATGGGTGATTGTGTAATTTCGAAAAATTTCCGAATTATTATATTGCATTTATCAGACTTTTAAATGTTTTTCGTTTGTGTCCTAGAATGTGTGTGCATGAGTTTTGTCCGGATGTGGAGGGGCTTTTTAGGTAGAATATAATTGTGTAGTATGAACACAATTAATAGGAAGGAATCAGAATCAAATACTTATCAAAATCAGAATCACAATCGTCTCAAAGTCAATTATACAGGTGAGACACAATTAATTTCTACTACATGCACGAGAGAGAGAGAGAGAGAGCAAAGTACGGAAGGAAGAAATGAGAATCAAATCATTATTAGAATCTGGATTTTGTGAGACAGGAGAGAGAGAGAGAGAGAGAGAGAGAGAGAGGAGTACGTGGGGAGAAGAGGGAATGCACGTAAGTTGTCGGGTATTTTAATTGTGTTCGCACTACACAAATGTATTCTCAATGAGCACAAAACGACCAACTCAATTTACCTAGTTCTAATAAGGTCCAATAGTTCATGAAATGATAGTGAGATGACCCATCTACGCTTCTTGTTAATCTCTGACAGGAATTTTTTAAGTGCTGATTGTTAGCTACATAGTGCACAACTCTCATGTTGTAGAATATATGCACCGTATGTTCTCTGACCAAACACTTGTAATCCAAAAATGCACAAGTCAAAATCTAAAACTGAAGCAGCCAAACAAGGCTTTAGTTAACTTCTACTCAAGACGAGCTCTTCTTAAGGTGGGTCAAGCATTTTACGTTATGCATTTCAAACAGTACTAGGGTTACAAACATACAGTGGTGGTAGTCATCTTTTGTCTAAGAACATCAGAAAACCTCTGGTTTGAAGTTTAAATTTGATCAACCCACGCGCTATACGATTCATCATGTGTTCAGTCAGGCCATGCGAGACTTTTGCCTCGACTTTAATTGTGGCTCCCCATTAATAGAGGACGGTAGACTTGATTTCCCGAATTAGTCTATTGTACTGGACATCGATTTATCCCAAGGAAAGAAAAGCTTAATTTGTACAGTTTACTCTTTTATGTAAAGCCTAAGCATATATAGGAAGAATTTTATAACTGGGGTATGAAGATTGATTATTCAGCTCTCCTGCGGCCGGCATGTTGTGATTCAGGGGCCTTCTTTACCATACAATAGTGTTGAAGCCACGTACTTAGTAGTGGAGTCCACACCAATGAGTAGTGAAGAAAATCTCAGAACATCATGTGGCAGTGCTCTATGAGCAATTAATTATTAATTATTTTTGGCTCCGAAGACAATGAAACAAGGAAATTTTCTTCTTCTTCTTTTTTTGACAATGATTTTTACATCCCCTATTTTATTATACATAATAAAAAAAGAAAGTGTGAAAATTATCATTTTTTTTAATTGAAAAATAAGGAAACTTCCATTCATTATCAATTGCCACTACTGAAAAGGGCCCACTACCAAACCCAACAGACAGCCCATTGAGCCCAAACATGGTCCGTGTTCAGAAAGCCCAAAACAAAACTCAACCTCCACTTTCAGCCCACTCTCTCTACTCAAGTAGTAGCATTGTAAACGAGTTTTGGCCAACTTTTAGACAAGTAGCATTGTAAACGAGTTGAGCCGAGTCAACAAAATAATGGTTTTTAAGTTGGTTTTATAACTGAATAATCTGCAAAATGTGTTCAAGCTTGACTTGGCGATTCCTAGAGCTGAGTTCATTTGAAACAAACTTTAATCAAGGCGAGTTTAAAGTAGTCTAGCTTTCCCACATGAAATTCAAGTTCACCCGCCGAATTCAAAATAAATTGTTCATCCACGCTTTTTCTTTTTCTCCCCTCATGCTCCTAAATAGATTGCTAGATTTTGAAGTTACGATCATGCAAAATATTTTGTACTATTCAAGAACTAATTTAGAGAGTCAATTGAAGTTCAAAAAGCATTTTTCAGTACATAATGAAGCAATGCCACCTTAACACGTGCATAATATTGTACATGTTTGTAACATGACTAGTAATAAAAAAAAAAACTTTTGTGCTATACATTCTCCCCAGACTAAAATTAGTACATGAAAAGATAAGTAGGGAGGCATTTTCGATCGAGCAATGATATGAACACAACTTTAAAGCATAATTTCGAACACAAGTACGTTCAAAGCTGTTGAATCTATGCAAATTCAGAAAATGTGTTGCTAGTCTTTTTGTTTTCGAATAGAGTGATTTGAGCTGAGCTCCTCAGTGACAAGCAGGACAAAGCATCAACCCATTCTCATTACACTCCGAACACCTCTCTCTCTCACCGCCAACCACCACCTTACAACTCCCACCGCACTCCAAACACGGCACAAACCTAGCGCCACCGCAACCGCCGCAGCCCACCACCCCTCTCTCTACCCTCGCCCAACTCATCAGCCGCCCGAGTCGACCCGTCTCGTTCAAACCCACCACCTCATCCGCTCCCCCCACGTACCTCCCCTTAACAAACAACCTCGGCACCCCCACCTTTTCTTCCCCCGCCAGCAGCTCCCTCAGCTCGGCCAAGAACCCGCCGTGCAGCGCCACGTCGCGCTCGTCGAACACGACCCGGTGAGTCTCCAGTATCGCCCTGACTCGGTTCGAGTCCTCGTAGGTCTTTCGCACCCCTCCCAGCGACGTCGTGTAGAGCACCACCGCGTCGGACCCGCCCGGGGGACACTTCTCCGGGTAGTCCCTCAGAGGGTCCCACTTCACCGGTGGGCCCTTCCCTTCCTTCTCTCTCTCTAACCTGTCTTTCAATACGAAAATATTCTCTCTCACCGGCTTGATCACCGCGGACTCGGCTGCCGCTGCCGCCGGTGATGACCCAGTTCGTGACTCGGGCTTGACCGAATGGGTCTTCCTCAACTCGGTCTTGACTCGTTCGTTTTTTCCCAACTCTGTCCGAGCCGACTGAGTTTTCTTCAACTCGGTGGGTTTGGAAGTGAGTTTGGTGTCGAGTTCTTCAACCGTGCGAAAAGAGTTGTTCTTACGTGGGGCTTGGAATTTCTCCGCAACTGTGCTATCTTGCGCCGGAGTGTTAACTGGGGAGGATACGGGGTTAGGATTTGGTGGGGAGGGTGTAGGATCAGTTAGAGTGGGCTTGAGATCCTCCAACGCTTTGCTTACTTCATCCCACGGTTGTGGACCGTCGGATTCGAGCTTGTTGAGCTTCTCGAGAATCGGGTCCGGCACGATCTGGGTTTTCCCATCGTGTTGCTCCTGCGTATCGTCCACCATAATCCATGGCTCCTGAATGGCGTTGATGTCGAATACCGCAAAACTCGACGGCGGCGGACGGTATACATCCACGGCAACATCAATTCGTTTCGACGATGCACACCCCATTATTTCTCTCTTTTTAACTGTATTGAAACTTTGCGCGTAAATTGATCCGTACCTTTCAAGGCGCGGACACCTTAGCTATCAAAACTGTATGTATTGAAACTTTGGTGGGAAAGGATAGAGGCTTTAAAATTGGTGTGCGAGTTTTTGTGGGGGACTCGCACGTGGGAGGGTGGAGTGATTGTGTGGTGGTGAGGGTGGGTTTTATCTTTGATGAGTTGGGGGGTTTAGTTCTTAGCCTCAAGATTGATTTTGTGGCTTTGGTTTATGCAACTTGGACTACTACATTTTGTTTGGTTATGGTAGAAGACTTGTCCTGATTTTGTAATGGATGATAGTACACCACGTTGCAGATAATTTCATTGCGAATTCGATCAACAGCTTAGAGCATCCACACCGGTCTCAACAAATTTCGCTTAAGAAAGTAAGTAAAATGTCACATTTTTAGTTTATGTAGTGCAAAAAGTGAAATGATACTACTGTATGTGAACGATATGTACATATTCGGAAAAGTGCATTGATATATGTGAGAAGTATGTTGAAACTCTAACTTTTTTTTTGAGATATTGAGTGTGGATTATCCACCGTTTAGGGGATTGAGGTTAGTAAAATCGTTTTATTTTATAAACCAAAGTGAATTCATTAGGGTCTCTTTCATCCAGCCAGGCCAATTGCCATATCGAAAAGGATTGAGTTGGATTTTGTAATAGAAGCTAGGAGAAATTTTTGGGTACCGGATGGGTACAACGTGACCGCGCCCACGTGATGTCCGAACAGCCCATAGGGCATTGTCTTTATGAATCATAGAATTTATTTGCGACTCTATTTTAGATGCAGAGGACTGAGGAGTCTTCCTTCCTAGTTCCTCCCTACTAGCCTCTGCATGGGATGGCTTTGAAATGGGGTTTTTTTTTTTTTGCAGGAATTGCTCTTGGTATCCTAATTAGGGAGATAAAATATGTGGTCATAAGATAAGACCAAGGTCACATCCTGGTGGGTCACCATGCCAAACAAATTTACATCCATATCTAGAAACTTCATCTCCACTATAATCTACATGTCTTGTTTTTTCGGAACGAACAAAACAAATCCAACTGAAAGTCTATAAAATACTTCCTATTCAAAAAAAGAAATAATTAATCGTTGTTTTGACAAGAATCGACTCCTTGACCTTCTATTGTACAAGAATGACTAATTGAGCTAGTTCTAGTCGATTGATTGACCAACCATTATCTAGAGTAATATTTGCATATTTGAGAGCTGGCTTCTTGTTGTTTAGTAGGTAGTAGGGGCACCCAATATGATACCAATGAAAGATTTGTTCCGTGCAATGCTTACAAGTTACACCATAGTTACTTGTAGTGATACTCACTGCAACATAAAGACTTTCATCATCACTTAGAAGCAGTGTCAAAAACAAGTTACTAATTAGAAGACGGACCCCATTCCGCTAAAAAAAATAAGTACTTAAAAAATCAGAATTTTAGCGGAACGGGACCTAATTAATTTCGGTTATTTTGAAACTTGAATCACATCAACATCTTGGACTGTAAAAGGGCCTCCAAAGACCCTTTTAGATGAAAATTAAATTGGACCAGTCTAAAAGACATAATTGAGTACAAACTAAGGCTAACTCAGCTAGTTATGACTGCATCTTACTAAGAGGTCAGAAGTTTGAATCTCTCCGCTTACTTGTAAGTGTTCTTCCCTTTGTCTTTGTTGGAATAATTTCTGCACTAGTGGGAATGAGTTGAGCTTGTAGCGATTGTTGAATTATTTGGGATTATTTCTTCCCTTAATGGAACTAATAGCTAGGTTGGGGTTATAGTGATTGGGGAGTTGTTTCAAATTTCATGATAACCTCTCTAACCAGGCTAAACCAGCCTAAGGAAGTCTTGCTTAAAACCATCCACCTAGTAAACCGCATTGTATTATGGGCTTGAGAGCTTTTGTGCTTGACCTAGTTCTCGGCTTATGAGGTTTACTAGGCTTATTTTATGGGGCTTCTTGTTTTTTCTTGATTGCTTGCTCTTTCATTGTTTTTTTTTTTTTTGGTTTTAATTTAAGTGTTTAGGCCAGTTGACTTGTACCTCGACCAATTTTTAGGAGATCAATTCCACAACCCACTTGCAAGGGTCCCAATTAGAGCCAAAGAAGAAATTTGTATGGACTGATTTTAAATGAATTGATAATACCTGTGAGCTAGGTTTCGAATCTGAAACCTTGTGAGAGAGCTTGTAAGCAAGGGTCACTAATAAGAGAGCAACAGAGTTTATTAGTTCAGCTAAGCTCAGATTAGTTAAGTTGGTTATTGAGCTAATGCTGAGCTGTGCTTAGCTGTCATTGATTAGTGGTTGGCTGTTGGTTGAGTTTGTTAGAAGGAATCTAAAATTAAGCTCAGCTTATCTATGTACTGTATTAGATTAAGCAAGAAATCAATGAAAATGAATACTACTCTTGTATCTTCTTCTTCCATACTGTTCTAAGAAATTCTTCAAAGCTAACTTCGAAGTTTCAAACCTTGATCACTAGATCAACTTCTTGGGCTCTTCGGGTTCGCTTTCATCATCTTGTTTGCCTTTCGGAATATCTGTCGAGCTTCTTCATTAATCTTATATTGGGTTACTATACACTTACTAGTTACTTGCCCAAAAAATAAAACATAATTACTCAAAATCATGACTGTTTGGAAAGATTTGAATATGCTTATTTCTCTAATTGATTCTGGACTTTTAAAACATCTGGGACCAAGAGAAACTGACGTTAGAACATGCATAATTTAATCAAATTTTTGTTACAGTTTTCAAAATGCCCACACCAAGGAATCTCTGGCATAGTGTTGATCAACCCCCCCTAATCACAAGCTATTGCAGTGCATTGGTCCGCACATAAAGTGTCAATTACACACCAATAAGGGGGTGTTCGGACAAATAAGCCAAAGTGGCTTATTTTTTGTCCTTATTCAAATTTTTTTCGTATCACTTGGCTTATCCTTATGTTTTTTGGGAATTATTGCATCTTCATGATAAGAGGAATCTAAAAACTATAAAATTTTGATCGAAATCCAATATTTTTTGAATAAAGACGAAAAAAGTGGCTTATTGGCTTATTTTTGTTTTTATATGGGTTTGTTTGGCTTATTTTTGGAGGAAAAACCAATGGCTTTTTTAGCCGAACAGTGCCTAAGTCTAGAAACACTACTACAGACCAAGAAGTCTTTGATTTGAAATTCGACTCTCACAAACATACTTCCAATTCTCGTGTTGGGTTAGGAATTTTATTCCAACTTTAAGTAGGCCTCCCACTAATAATCAGATCGAACTAGTCTCCGAATCAGTCGATTCAATGAACCGGTCCGACTTATAAAAAATATAAAAAATACTAAAACCTTACATCACCGTCCTTCTATTCTATTCATTTGCCTTGGATAAAAACAAATTGTGCTTAATTGACGCAAACCAACGGTCTAATCTAACGACACAACTTTCAAATTTTCAAAAAAAAAAACAGGACACAAAATGTCTTCTCCCTATACCACCTCCCCCCCAGCTTGTCTTCTTCCCCCTCTAAATCCGTGACCCTTTGAATACGGAGTATTATTCAGATTCTTGGACATATATATATAAAACCCATCAACCACATGCATATCATCAACCAAATAACCTTACACGTTCTAGAAATTCTTACAATGGGGAACTGTTCTCTGAAAGGCATTGCCGAGGCTGAAGGCCTCAAGTACTCTATCCGGGTCATGACGGATTCCGGCAATATCGTCGAATTCGAAGGTCCTAAGTCCGTCAAAGAAGTCCTCAACGACTACCCAGGACACGGGATTTATCAGAAGAGTCGCATGTCTTCGGCATTGAATGATCACGAACTGCTTCGCGGCGGCCAGTTTTACTACCTCCTCCCTCTTGTGGAAAACGGCAGAATGGGTAAGAAAAATGTGGACTCTGCTTGTGAAGCAGAGCCGATAAGGATGTCCACTTCTGCGGCGGTGGAGGTGCTGCCACCGCCGCAGAAGGGCGTGTGGAGGGTGAAGCTGGTGATCGATACGAAGCAGTTGGAGGAGATCTTGTCGAAGGAGGTTAACATGGAGGCGTTGATTGAGCAGATGAGACTGGCAGCGAGTTCAGCTAGTGATTCGGCTGCGCCAAGGAGGGGGAAGATGATTAGTTGGGGGCAGTGGGGAGGAAATTGGAAGCCGATGGTTGCGAATTTATTCAAGGGGAACGGCGATCATCGGAGCAGAGAAGGGTCGCCGGACTTTTGCATCGGCAGTCCGAGAAAGGGGAAGTTTGCCAATGAGCTCAATTTGGCAGCATGAAATTTCAACCTCAATGGGATGATCGAATTTGGAAACAAGAACAGTTTCAAAATGTTGTACTCTTATGTGATACATTTCCCTTGTATCTAGTAAGTATAATGTTGATTGAAAGTAAGGTTTAAATGGTCCTTTTTTTTTTTTTGGCCTTTTTATGGATCGATTGGAATTTGGGTATTTTGCTTGATCTCTACTCTTTTCCCATCGTGAATTTGCTAGCTAGCTTTTGATTTCAGAAGACCCTAAGACCATTGAGGTCCCTGGCTTTGACCCTTCATGCACAAAACCTAAGCATACAATACCCTTCTTAACTCTAACCATCGAATTAAGGCACCGTAAACCCTCCAATAAACACCCTTCTGTAAAACAAGATAGATAATCGGCACAAGTGCGGTCCCGTACATATTAGCATTAACAATGGTATTTGAGTTGAAGCAGGCTCCAAATGGCGCCACAGACGCCGATCTTTTGATCTTCTACAATGTGGCTGTTTCGACAAACCTATTGACAAGAAGAGTCAGATAAAGGTGCTGTGGAGAAGCGTATATTGCGTTACATTACTAAGGTTCGGGCCACCGATACCCTGATCATGTTGTCTGTGGGTAGCAAGGAGGTGTTCAATGAGTGAAGCCTAATACCATCCACTTTACATTGACGCGAAATACTCATCGGATTAGATATTCGGATGGATTACTTCTGAGTAAGCCGGAGCAGTACTCAGTGACTTTGACAGATCTTTGGTGTATGGAAGCATGTAGTAAGGTCCAATGAATATGTCTCCAAATATTACTGAACGAATTGATGCCGTTGTAATGATGATAGTACTGGGTAACCAAGTTGGAGACCCAGCCAAGCGTACCATCCATCCCTAAGCAGCCAAAAGCTAGGCCTTTGAATAGGGACGAATCGGCACATGAGAAAGGAAAATCGGGCGCCTTGTTGCTGGAAATCACGCTATGCATTCCCACTCGGTGATTCCGTTGGTAAAAAGCTTGTCCGTCCATGAACAGTAAATCATTGATACGAACCACTTGTGGTGTTTGTGGACCCGTTGCAACCCATGCGTCCGCTTTGCATTCCCAAGACCCACAGTGGTCAGGCCGGCATTAGGCAATGGCCTGTGGACTTGTAAATATTGCAATCGAACCACGTGAGTTGAGTTGGCCACCCAAGTCAATGACTCTTTTGACCGCGTTTTGAACTCCACTTGATCAGCCATCTAAATTAAATATTAGATGACGGGGCAGTTCAAAGGACACTTAAAAAAACACCTAAAAAGCAGATCTCCAAAAGCACTCGTAAAACGTACTTATATACTATGGTGGCATTTTGGATAAAACGCCGCCAATACCAAGGTTGGTAATTCTACATTTTCCTGTGTTACATCTACCTTAAATTATAATCTTCTAATTAGTGAGTCCTATTACTTTGGATTACCAAAGTTGTACGTGTTACTATACTTTTTGGCATTAGACCACTCATAGGTAACATGGTTGGGTTGGATTCCACTCTCCTCCCACTCACAGGTAAGAGTCTCTCAGTAAATTAGAATCCAATTAAGAAACGGGAGAGAATCCAATTCATTAAATTTACAAAATTCTTTGTAATACTCCAACCTAACTACTTGTAGCATATTTGAGTAAATATTTAAGTATGACACAAAGTTCATGATGTGGACACAAAACGGCACGTGTGGTTTTCGAGAGATTATTCAGTGCCCTTGTAGCACCACATGACAGTGCCCCAAGCCTCTTCAAATCACACATTACACTAGTATCTACACACTTAGTCTCGGGTCTCATAAAATTTTGTAGTTGAGAAGAACTCTGGGACACCACGTGGTGGTGCCTTCACATCAATGAATAATTTTTCGTGGTTTTGGTAGTCCTCAACTCAGGAATTTCTAGGATTATATATGTACTCATTGGAGCATCTTCATGATGAGTTGGTTCAACACCCCATGTGTTAAAAGCTTCCATCAAACCCATTTTAAAAAAGCTTGAAGACGAATATTATTAAGGGCTTGAAAACAATTTTTTGGGCTGGTATTGAAGCGCACTAGAGAGTTTGAGCTTGGTTCGTTTGAAAATTTTTATGCTCGAGCTCTACTGGCGTTCAGTTCGGTTCAAGTTTGGGCTAGCTCGATGCAAAAAAATTGTTTGAGATCGACTTGTTTACGGTACGAATTGAGCTGACCCAAGCCTTTAATAAAACTGAGTCTCGAACTGCTTTCGAACAACTCGATTTGCTTGCAGCCCTAATAATATCTATGTGTGTCTACGAATTACAATTGGTTCCTATGGCGATGATGGAGTAGGTATGGTACCGTAAAGTCTACAAATTATCCTTAAACGTGCTTAAGCAAACGTTAGAGAGTACTCTTGTTCAGATATAATACACTATAGACTCTGAGGAGTTCAAGTGAAAAAAAAAAACATTAGAGACTCCTGGGGAGGGGAATTTCTCCTCTCGTGGGTATTTTCCGTCTTTTGATCCTAAATTTGGGAGTTTTTCTCTTTTTCTTCCATCACCCCATCCTCCTCCTCCCCAAACCTCCATCCGGCCCACCCCCTCTCCTCGACAACTTACGCGGGTTGGGCCGATCTGGGACCAGATGAAGCAAGGGTGGCTTGGTCTTTTCCAGCAAATAAGTTGCTCGATCCTAGGCGACGAGTTCCGGCGACATTGACGGTGGCCGGAGGTTTCATCTCTCTAATTTTCCATTCATTCTTCTTATCTTTAGCAATGGTTCGTTGTGATCTCCCTTGTGAAATGTTTCCTCCCCTTTGCAGGGACTCTTCTTCGCCTTTGTGGGTGTTTTTTAATGGTGGGTTGGCGTGTTATTTTTGTGTGTGTGTGAGTTTAGGTTTGTAGGCGTATTAGTAATAGTGCAATTTATTGCTTGGCTTGTAAGGGTTTTGAAGGACATGTGTTTCTACTTGAAAAGTTTATCTGCCGTTACTGTTGTTCACGCCTTTATTAAAGGATGGATGTTCTCTTTGTTTGTTTTTTCGATAATTATTACTAATGGTACTGGTTATCCTTTCGAAAAAACAAAACCCAATTCTAATCAAGAGATAATTTAATTTAACGAAACATTGTCTCGGTATGGGTGCCCAGACATTTTTCTTCAAATTTTAAATGCGACACTATCGAGAGGATATGCCCTTATCTAAAGCACATAAATATACTATCGGATTGTCTAATATTCATTTATCGCTGTACTCGTATCATTTATTTAATTTAGATGTATTATGTGTTTTCCTGTGTTTAATATGTCCTTTTAACAGTTGTATTTAGTGGTACAATGAATTTCTTTCCCTTTCAAAAAAGAATTGTTTAAAATTCAGTACTGTTACGTTAATTGAGCGTCAGGTGCAAAACTTTCGGATTGTTTTATATATCTACTGTTCCCGACATTTTTTCTAACGATTACCTTTTTCCATATCGAAAGAATAACTTTTGCACTTTACCTTTCTATAAATGTAATTAAAATCTTGTCTTTCTTTACACAAAGTTAATTAAACACGTGACAAATGATACCAATTGTTACGGTAAAAAGAACAAACCCACAAACAACAGAAACAAGCAATCGAAAGGCGATATACATGATTTTGACTTAAGTAATTTGCCTAATCGTACTCCACGGTGTATTGGCTGATTTCACTATGATGAAAAGATGAACAACATTACAATAGGAAGCAACTCTAAATTTTCTTTTATAGTCTAAGCAAACTAGCACATCAAAAAATCCTACAAAACATGCTCCTCACAAAATTCTGCATGCCTGTTTGTCCATACCAACTTCACTCTGGACTAGATTCGTAGAAATTTCAAATTCGTCAAATCTATTCGTGGTGTCCATACCAACTTCACTCTAGACTAGATTCGTAGAAATTTCAAATTCGTCAAATCTATTTGTGGCGGTCCGGACACCAATCTCATGGTGGTCTGGACTAGGGTCAAAAAAAACTGATCGGTCTTCACACTAATTACGTAACACCGTAGAGTATTCATACCCATCATGAATGCCATTATGCCAATACGATCATTGCCATTTTCGGACAGTGCATGGTGTCATTTTACAAAACATTATCCTCAAAGTAAACAAATGCGCCACTGCCGAGTTTGAACTTATTTAAAGTACCTAATGGACAATTACTTGCAGATAGTCTTCAATGGCTTCTTCTTCACTCCAGTATCTCTTTCTCTCTTCCCTTTCCATCTTCTTCTACCTCCTCTCTCACTCATCAGCCGCACAAATAGCACTCCAACCCAAGGGGAGCACCGCAATACACCTCCCCGTGAGGACAAACACCACCTCTCACTCTCACCAATACTACACCACCCTTGAACTCGGCGATCGCGATCCCAGCACGTTGAACGTGATCCGGAACGAGGTCAGTGTAGTTATCGACCTCGGCGGCCAGCGCACGTGGATCGATTGTGATAAATACAACTCCACGTCCTATCGTCCGATCTCTTGTGGGTCCCGCAAATGCGAGGCCGCTAAAGGGATCGGATGCATGGATTGCACCCTGCCGGGTCCGCCTAGGCCGGGGTGCACCAACGACACTTGTGGTTCTGACGCCTATAACCCAATCAAGAACTTGCTTTACGCCGCAGGCCTAGGCGAGGATGTCATGGAAGTGTATTCGACGGATGGGCAGAGCGCGATTTCCAGCAACACGGTGCCCGATTTCCCTTTTTCGTGCGGCGCGTCAGCCCAATTAAGAGGCCTAGCATTTGGCACTATAGGAATGGTCGGCTTGGCCAGGTCCCCAATTTCCTTAACTACCAAAATCGCATCGGCATTTAAGTTGCCCCATCCCAAGAAATTCGCTCTCTGTCTCCCGTCATCTATGACGGGATCAGGGGACATATTCATCGGCGGTGGACCCTACTACATGCTTCCTTACACAAAAGACCTATCCAAGTCACTTGCCACCACTCCGCTCCTTATTAACCCGGTAAGCACCGCCCCATTGTACTCAGAAGGCGATCCGTCCGACGAGTATTTCGTCGATGTGAAATTTATCAGAGTGAGTGGTATTCGTCTCGGCTCGTTCAATGCCTCCTTGCTAGCCATTGACAAACAGGGTAACGGCGGGACGAAGCTAAGTACCGTAGCCCCACATACGGTTCTCCAGAACTCCATCTACCGATCAGTTGTCAACAAGTTTGTCAAAATGGCCGCATTGAAGAAGATCACACGGGTGGCATCGGTTTCACCATTCGGAGCATGCTTCGACTCGAAGACCATTGGTACTTCAAGTACGGGACCAGATGTGCCGGTTATCGATCTGGTTTTCCAAAAGGGTGTTTATTGGAGGATTTACGGAGCTAATTTGATGGTGAGAGTGAAGACAGGTGCTTTGTGTTTAGGGCTTGTGGATGGAGGGGCAGCGCCAAGGACCTCGGTGGTCCTGGGAGGGCACCAGTTGGAGAACTATCTTGTTGAGTTTGATTTGGGTTCCTCAATGCTTGGGTTTAGCTCTTCACTTCTACTGCACAACACTAGTTGTTCCCACAACAGGATTTTCCAGTAATAATGTGAAAAACGTATTGTGTAATGTGCACTTTCTAACCGGATGGCTTGTTACCGGTTATTATCTGGTTGTTTCTTTTTTTCTTTTTCTAGCTTTATGCCTCCGTTTGAAAGATTGTTTTCCTCGTTTTGTTGGGCTTTCGTTGGGAGTCGTCGTTCTTTGGTTTGTACACCGGATTGTAAGGGATCCATTTCCAAGTCTCACACAAATAATCAGAAATTTAGAATCATTCAATTCAAGTAAAACGTGATTTTAATAAATAATCAGCTTGTATGGATCGATCATGTTCTTATCAATTTACGAATCCGGTGATTTTTTTTTTGTAGGGACCTTTAAAATTGATCATGTGAACTATCCATTCTCTTTTTTCATTCTGCCCAAAAAAAAAAAAAAAACTATCTATTCTAATCAATAGAAAATCTAATCTAACAAACCATTGTCTTGGTACGGGTGCCCAGACAGTTTTCTTCAAATTAGTCTAAAATTCACTGCTACTTTAATTCAGCGGCAGGTGCAAAACTATTTCCTAAGAGAATTTTTTTTTTTTTTTTACGGGTGAGTTTGCGGAGCTCAATCGTGCGCATCCAAGAGTGTTTTGAATGCTTCAAATTGAAATTTCGGTCAAAATTAAAAAGCATTTCTCAATCATTGATTGCTGAAATGGACAGCCGAGATTGTACGGAGTCCTGAATAAATGTCTCTCTTCTCATAAAGGCTGTCAATTTTTAAAACTAAATTAGTTTTGTATTATTTTGTACTGTATCTACTTTTCCTGATCATGCACTCACCCGACGGTTTCTATTAAATCTGAAAGAATAACTTTTGCACAAGAGTATTCATACCCAGGAATGCCATTATGTCAAATACAAGAGGCGCCTGTACATGGACCAATCCATGGTGACTTGAACACCTTAAATTTTTTTTCCTTAGAATACATATAAAATTTTTATGCTAGTCTTGTTTTGAACACTCAACTTAAATATCAATGAACACTCAACTTTAATACTCTTGAACATCTAACCCAAAAACAATTGAATACCAAACAACTAATTGGAACACTCAATTACAATCCAATTACAGCCCATCAATCTAGGCATGCAATTCATACTTGAACACCTAACACATTACCTCAAACAAAACTCGCAATTCTAATGGAAAAAAAATTATAGTAGTAAAAAAATAAAGAGAAAATGAAGAATCTAGTGGTTTATATATGTATTATGCTCTGCATTCTCTGTCCATCTCCTTTGTCAATGGTATAATTGTGTTAATTTTGCATTCGTGGCAATAACTACTTTATTATTTTTTTGTCTAGTTAGCTTGTAGAATTACGGACAAAGTTGTAAAAAAATTCAACTACATTGCACAAAATTCCGTTAACTTGGATGATATTCCTTCGACTTTAAGGCTACAATAAAAAATCTTATCATGTCATCCAAACGAACAACATATTTTCGAAAAGGTCAGTCTCAATATTGTCTACTATGCAATACGACAACTTAAAAAAAGTTTAAATTTTTGTTTAATAATATAGTGTATATTTTTAAGTTCTCATTTTGCCTCGTAGTTAATTGTTTTAGAATAGATGTTAGGTTTTTTTATCCACACTATTTATACTAATATACGAGGTTTTGCACATATATTATTGGTCAACACACCAGCTAGTAGAGTAAAGGTAATTTACGAATACCTTATTACAAATTCTTGGAGCCGCCACTAGTCAATACCATTGTCATTTGCGTATAATGAATAGTGTCATCTCGCCAAACAAATGACTACGGATGTTGTGCTGTAACCATAAATGATCCGAACCCTTCATTTTTTTTTCAACTTATTTTTCAAAGAACTCCTTACAAAATCAACTTAATCTTATATCGGTAAACCTTAATTCTTATTAATTCAAATTTCGGTCATTTCATTTTATTTGGTTGTATTATGTGCCCTTGGTTATCATCGAGTGTGACATCTCCATCGATTTTTGGCCCTTATAGAGGTCAAAAAAATGATTAATCATAAAGAACCTTATCAACACTATATATTGAGTTCATTTTTTAATAGGACTCTTCGAAAACTATTTTAAAAGAAATGAACAGCTCGGATCATTCATATGAAACCCTAAAGTGGGTCTCACCCACCCTCCACATAATGTATGAATTGATCAAACTCTTACAGACTCCCGAATTATGTACACCGAATTGTACAGGATTCATTTTAAGGTCTCACACAAATGATCAGAGATTTAGAGTCGTTCAATTCAAGTAAACACATGATTTTAATAAATAAAAAAACAAGCTCATTCGAATATCGGAAAAAACTTGATAAGACAGAATTGAATGAATCGATCAAGTTCTCATGAATTTACAAATCAGGTTTTTTTTTTTTTTTTTTTGCAGGAACCCATGAATTTGTGGCTTAAACAAATTGAATGACCTCGATCATTAATTGGGCTCTATATGAAATTCACGTCATCACCTGGTTATGATAAAGTAATAAATACTCTTCCATGATGTGTGTTCCATTCTCACGAAGACCAAACATGTGAAACCTTTGAGTCATTAGAGTATTGCTCGGTCATTAACTTCATGACTCCGGAATTCATCAAAATGCGTGAACAAACTAACCCAGATAATGTGGACATACGGTTATAAAAAAGAAAAATCGAAAATTCTAACTTCACATTCATTTACACAACACCCTACACACCCAAGACCGGCCCTGGGTTAAAGCCCAAGGTGCGATCGCTTTAAGCCCATAAATTTAAGCAAAAACTAGAGCCTCATTTTCCCTAAAAGATATGTACATAAATTATATATATTTTGCTTCTCATGTACACACAATATCAATCATTGGTCAAGTGGTGCGTGCTTGAACATTTTATCTAGGGGTCCCATTTTCGATACCTAGGAAGGCTAATTTTTTTGCCTAGTGGTGCGGGCTTGAACATTTGATCTAGGGGTCCCATCTTCGATACCTAGGAAGGCTAATTTTTTGCCTTGTTGTTCTGACCCATTTTGCCATTTGAAATTCTGCCTTATTTTTTAGGGTGGAACTATGATAGATAAAATATAACTTTTGCACCACTTGCATAAAAAATTAGGTTGTTTTAGCGGTAGTAGACTCTAAGCCCAATGTTCATAAAAGCACACCATAAATGTTTGGATAGTTTTTTATTTTATTTTATTTCTTCTCATTTTTTTAATTATATTTTTAATATGAACTAAACGAGTAAATCACTGTTGATAATAAATAAACCAAAATAATTCAAAAAATTATGATATAAAAGGTTAAGAATAAATAACTTTATATTGCTAAAACTAGTCTTCTAACGAGAGTAAAATTAATTACATGATTAGTTAGGAAAAAAAAATTCGTAACATGAGCAGTGCTCGTTATGCTTAATTCATTTTTTATGGTATAATTTTTTAATATTATTTTTAGTTAAATTATAGAACTTAAAATACCTTGTATAATCCTTTATCTTGTATTAGCCCCCTAGCTTGATTTTTTTTTCCTTTTCATAAATCTAGGGCCTCAATTTTTATTTCGCTTTAGGCCTCACAAATGTTAGGACCGGCCCTGTACACACTCACAATAGGGGTGGGTTCCATACACACTAAGTGTGTAGTATGCGTAGACTCCACCCCTATTATGAGTGTGAGTGTGTAATTAGGAGCGGAGATAGAATGATCGTAAAAAGAACTCATATGCATGCAAAAATTCTCATTATTAACAGGTGTTGGACTGCGAGGTGGTGTGCATTGCTGAGTGATTAAAACTCCCATAACTCTATACAGTCCTACACACAGTGGGAATCCATATCCATCTCTTTCCCAAAACATGTACGTTTCCTAAGAAAACTAGGACTCGTTTCCTTAAACACTTATCATCGGAATCATACGTAAATAGAAATCGCTGAAGCTACATTTCTATCTCAAAATCCTCTACGGCTCTCGCCAATGTTAGGGTTCTTCTCCTCTCATTGTGTTCTTCGCAATTCGCTTGATCTCAAATTCAAAGCCCTGCCACTGTAACTAGACGAGATTTCACCATGAATTTCACTGAGCGTGTTTTTTCCAACGGGTATGATGTACATTCTTCACGTCTGTTTACGAATTTGTTTCTAGTTTGATCGAATTGATTCGTCCTGTTTCACTTCTACGTACGTGATTTTGATTTGGGTATTAATCTGGGTTTGATCCATGCTGAAAAATAAAAAAACTTCGAACTTTCTAGGGTTTGCAATTTTGGGTTTGGTTTATGTGCCTGCGAGTAAAGGGAAAAAAAATTTAAAAAAAAATAGGGACAATACTTTGGATACTGATTTCGATTAGTGTTGGTCCCACATGCATCGTTTTGTGTAGGTCCGACACAGTTCAATACTGAAAAGTTCGTATCTTTTATAGGTTTTGGGATTTTGGGGTTTTGTTTATGTGCCTTCGAGAACGCGGAACCAAAATTAATAGAAAGATACTCTGGGCAGGTGTGTTCTTCGCAGATTCAGAAACATCTAGGTTTGCAGCCGTTCGATTTGTGTTGGTTCCCCATGTGAGAATGACGTGCATCAGACGGGTCTTAACACATCTGTGTCTTTGTGTTTGTAGCACTGCTAAAAAAAAAGTCAAAACTTTTACGGCCCTATGGATTGTGAGAAATGGTGTGATAAGAAAAGTGAGCCTTTTGCATACCTAGACATTTTTCGTGAGATTTTGTGAGAAAGGAGAACTAGCCAATCAAAAGATATCATTTTTGTACTTCTCTCACCTAATTACTCGATCCAAATAAGTGATTTGGCAAGAAACACTAATCCTTTCTTTTTTCTATCAAACCCCTCAATCCGAAGGGGCTGTTAAAGCTGTTCCAAACGAAACCTACTTATGTGTAGAACGTAATACAGTATCTTATCCCATTGAGGTTACGATTATCAAAATATCAACTTATGTTTACTTTCTTTGCTTTGACTAAGTTCAAGGGAAAGAGGGTTGAAGATGGTATGTGGAGCTTTCTACATATCAAAGGCGAAGGAGTCAAAGCCCCAAGGGGATGATGCCCACTTCATCTGTGCAGAAAAACAAACAGTTGGGGTTGCAGATGGTGTTGGTGGGTGGAGTAAATCCGGAGTTGATGCAGGACAGTACGCTCGGGGCCTTATGGCCAATTGCGTCAAGGCAATTGAGAATGTAGAAAAGAGTGAGGTTGATCCCAGATGTGTTTTGGATGAAGCCTACAGAAACACCAATGTTGAAGGATCCTCAACAGCTTGCATACTTACCCTCAAAAACAATGTCAGTGTCTTTTCCTTCTTTATTTCCTTTTTCTTCTTGCATTTCAATTTGGATATCTAGTTATGCTTACAACTAGGATAGACAATGCAGTGGGGTACCCGGATTATCTATCCTGTCTCTGTTTCAGGATTCGAGAAGGCATTTGTAACTCGTTAAGGTATGAAGCGAGTTTGGGTGTATGAGCCTTGTTACGGGATTCACAAAGGCATTTGTAACCCTTTAAGGTAAAAAGCCTTTAATCAGCCCCAGGGGCCTGGCTTTGTTGCTATGTATTAAACCTGCAATGGTCTTATAGTTGACATTATAGGGAAAGAGGGTTTTATCCGTACTTCATATAATATTAGTCTTGCCCACTTGTTCAAATTAAAATTTTCGGCTATGGATTTTTTATTGTTTGGGATTTGTGATATGGCTACAGTTGTGAGGTAAGTTATTGGATGGGTCCTGTTTGACTTTACATGGTAGTGGTTTTATTTTAATAGTACTATTGCGCAGCTCTCCACTTTTTTTAAAATGGGTCTGCTCTCCACTTTAGTTTGGGATTGGGGCGAGTTTGAGCCTTTAAGGTGATATGAGGGGTAAATAAACAGGAAAGGCAGAGTGCAGCCCATTCAATATCCCCACTTTGCCAGTCCAACTTACAGAAACAGGTGCGGGCGCATACAAAGCTGATTTGTGGAGCGAACTAGTTTTGCGAGAGAGTGGGAACCGTAATGTACTTTATGCCATGCCTCTAGCTGAATTGTTATTTGCTTATTTTTACAGCATGTGGTCGTTGCAAATGTTGGAGACAGTGGATTTATGGTGATTAGAGAGGGCAAAGAAGTTTTCAAATCAAACATTCAGCAACGCAGATTCAACTGCCCATATCAGCTAGGAAACAAGACATCATCAGATCGCCCGAATGTAGCACAGTTGTACAGGACCCCCGTAGTACCAGGGGACGTGATTGTCATGGGCACGGATGGGCTGTTGGACAACATGTTTTCAGAAGACATTTGTCATATTGTCAAGATGATAACTGAAAGTAGTTCAGAACCCGAGCAGGCTGCTTGGGCCATAGCAGAACATGCTTATAATAACTCAGTCGATAGCCTTGCTCCTACTCCTTTTACGCAGGCTGCAGTGATGGCCGGAAAAGACCGTCTTGGTGGCAAAGCAGATGATATAACCGTTATTGTGGCTTACGTCGTCGTGAAATGAATATATCGATGATTCCGGCTGCTAAGGGTGCATAAAATTTGGTTTGTAGGGATGTTTGGTATATTAGGTAGATTGGATGGGCTTCTGAACCCTATTTATCAATGAATGTCTATATCAGGGTAATATTAATAATCAGGTTTTTGTGTAGTAGTTTAAAAACTTTCTTCCTTTTGAGCCATTCTCTCCCCAGCTCAAAGTGAGAGACGGTCTGCTAGCTGTGGTAGTATGGATTGAAAAATGATTCAGTGCCGCCAAGCTCATCCAAGATTAAGTTTATTGAACTCAAATCAATGTGTTTGTGGTGGAGAGGCGTTAAGCACCACATGACACTGTCCCAAAAGTACTGATTTGGGGACCCACCAACTCTTTGGCAAATTGATGTCTAGCATTATCTGATAAGTTAGTGTTCTAAAATAAGAAATTAATTGGTAATTAATCGCTAGCAAGACCCATCCAATTAGCTCTGACTAATGATTAATTGCTAATTAGACCAATCCGATTAGTTTCGATTAATGATTAATTATCAATTACTATTTAATATGCACTGATTAATCATTGATTAATTCAATTAATCGCTCAAAGGTGGCTGTCAATTCAATTAATCGCTCAAAGGTGGCTAACCGCCTGACTAGCGCCTAACTACTTTCAAAACATTGCTGATAACTTGGTATTCGGTCATTGGTCTATTAAATCCTAATCCGGGAGATCCCTGTCCATTACCTGGGAAAAAAGAAAACGACATCTAGTGGACCATACATGTCCTCCTTCAAGTGAATTGTAGGTTTCCTGGTTTCCTTTTTTTTTTTTTTTGGGTCAAACGGAAAATCTGGTTTCCTATATTCGAAGTAACATCCGCAAGACTTAGATTTATCCCCAATTAAGAAGACATTTTTTGAAGAAGATTACACAGAAACTGGAAGCAAAACAAACCCAATGGTTACAAAAGAGATCACAAGAACCATGAACCAGTTGTACAATTGAAGAGCATTGTTTTACCAACCATAAGGTCCACATCAGCCCGAAAAAGGGCTCCGTAGAAAGACATACTACTACTCCTAAGACTTGGGAAGATTATCACCACAATTTTTTGCCATTAACAAGTACAAAACCTGCAACGGTTTTCGATATCAACAGGACGATCAATTCAACCTTGACTCCATCTTCCTTATGGCCTTCTCTATAGCAGGTACATTCTTCTTGAAGGATGACCATTGCTCAGTTGTCAAGCTTATTCCTGGAGATAAAATGGTGGAATCAAGCATTTGGTATAAACAGGACAAATGACAATGAACAACGGATTTAAGCATAAAGGGAAACTGGCGCTAACGAGCTTCCATTAAAATGCTAAAAAGTGGGGGGGGGGGGGGGGGGGGGTGTGGGGGTGTGGAAAAGACATCTTCTCCTGATACAGGCAAACATAGTGAAGATCTACATGTAAAAGCACTAGTATTTACAAAATCTATGCGAAATGACAACATACTTATCCAGCTCACAGAACGATACAACACTAGCAGACTAACTCAGAGGGACTCTAGAAGTCCTTTTTAGTATTCCGTACTTTTGACCAGTGATGTTGCAGTCCCTTGTTCATCATCATCCCTTTTTTCCTTGTCAATAATAACAGTTACAAATATAACGGTTTCTAAGAAACAAAAACAATGCATACTGCAACTGCAAGAATGTCCATATCGCAGGGGTTGCAACAGGTTACACCGTTACACTGGCAACTCCCAAAGGTAAAACACATTACAGCTGGAGAACAACCAACTTGCATAACACATCCTTACTACTCAAAAATCAAAGATTCATACAACTTAGAACTCAAGTTGAAGAAAATAACTAACTAGTTGGGAAATATCCTTTGAGGTTTTTGAAGACAAGTAGTACTGAGAACTCATTTGTGAAAAAAAATTCCTCAAAAATTTGCACACGCGTACAATAAACCTATCTGCTAAGATATCAAGCTAGATGGCATAAAAGTTGAAATACTAAACCAGTAAAATGGCGGAAACAACTTAGATAACTAGACTACTTGATACCAGCATCAATGCCCAAGTAAAACTAGTTATACGAGCTAAAATAGCAAAGGAACCACCCAAATGTCACATATGCAGAAATACGCACCCTTTTTTGCATTTCCGCTACTGAAAATCACAAAATTAACCCACTAATGGCCAAATACAATTAAGAATTCAATCCCTAAAGCTCAATTTGAAATGGACTCTTTCATTCAAAGTTGATCATTTCCATCCCTTCCCATTATATTTCAATGCTATGCAGTAACAACTGATAACAAATCCAATTTCTACCACACACCTTTCCCCCACCCCTTCCCTCCGTTCCCTTTAGATGCCATGCTAAGACTTTCCCTACATAAATCTTCCCCTATCTTCCTCTTTAGTACCAATGCTCAATCTTGTAACTATTTGGGCTAACCATAAATTGATAGTCAAAAAAACAATTGTGGTTCCAAAAAGCATGGCCAAAGTGTTGATTCTCAACAACCAACTTTCAATAAACACGAAAGGGAACAGCAGAGATTACTTCCACCATGTTGATGTTAGTGAGTAGTAATTGGAGTAAAAAATTATTGGGGATTGATAATAACAAACGCACTGACAGTAGGTACTAAGAGCTTGGGGGCAAATTTAAGGTTACACCTTACTTAAAGGAGGAAGCTGGATGTCTTAAAGAACACAAGAAATTTTCTTTCCCATTACAATCAAGATTGATCAGATAGAACCTCTCTCTCTCTCTCTCTCTCTCTCTCTCTCTCTCTCTCTCTCTCTCTCTCTCTCTCTCTCTCTCTCTCTCTCACACACACACACACACACGTATTATTTCAAAAAATGCACAAATGCACACACAGATGATCAACAATAGAAAATTTACCAAATTCAGAGACAGTGAATAGAAGTGCAATGATATCTGAGATGTTACTGTACTAATGGTTCCAGAAACCAACTTGTGCAGGGTGAAACATAATCCCAAATTCAAACTTCTCATATCCCCTATAACAAACAAAACTCGGCATGTGCTCACCACTCCACAATTTTTCCAATACAGTTTACAACAACAGAGCAAGCCCGACAACTCAAAGAAGCACACCGCAACGAGTTGAATGAAACATTATTACCTTTTGAAGAAGGAAGGTCTTTGCCATCTTTACTATAGAACTCCCTGATAGACACCAAAGTTTTCCCTTTGAAATCCTGAATTGTCACCCTTCTCCTCCCAGACAGCTACAATAAAACAAATAAACAAGATAGCTTCACTGCCTCAGTCTCAGAAAGCTATAGAAACAACCTCTACACGACTTCCTAACCCTAATCTAAGTAATGTTTCTAACTTCAGTACAAAAATTGCTTTGGCTTGAAAAAAATTGCTCAAACATTTATAGATGCTCTAAGCCACCGAATGCAAAATTTAGGGATCACATTATGTTCAAACCCTCACCTAAACTCTCTCACAAAATCCACTTTTTGATCAACAGAAACATCAAATTAAATAATAAAATAGGCTAAGATATCTTGGACTCAAACTTTGGAAGACTATTTTTCTCCTCCCAAATTTACAATCATGCCATAATGAAGCTTCTACTCGTATTTGAGCTTGCCCATTGGCGTCTTCGGTACCAAATGAAGCTTTTAACAAAATTTACTTGAGTAAGAATATAAGTAAGGGCTGCAGATGCTATCACTCATAGATATCTCTACACATGTACTGATCGTAATACACCATTTGCACAATTTAGGGTTCACATTCTGTTCAAACCCTCACCTAAACTCTCTCAGAAAATCTACAACTTAATTGAAACAAACATCAAATTAAGTACATAATAAAATAGATCAAAACATTTTAAACTGAACCTTGCAAATGATGAGATCGCCGTTATCATCGTACTCTTTAGCACCGCCGCCTCTCTTCCTCTTCCCATGTCCTCCATCATCATCATCGTCACCTTCTCCTTCCTCCTCCTCCCCTTCGACGGCGTCGTTTCTAGCTTCGTTCACGTCCGGTTCGGGCTTCTGTTCGGAGAGGTAAGACTCGACGACTGTCCTGACGAACCGCTTCCGGTCCGGCGGGGAGAGGTCGACGCCGAGCTGCTCGGAGGCGGCTTGCCGGATCTTGTATTCGGTGGTCTCGTCCATGTTGGAAGACTTGAGGATCTGCAGCACTGTTTCTTCGATTTTGGACTGGAGTTCTGGTTCCATGATTTTCTCGGAGACAGAAATCTAGGGCTTGCCAATTGGGGAAATTTGTTGATTCCGGTTCAGTTAAGCGAAGTGGCAAAGATCCCGTACATAGCCCAAGGGTCGGTCCGTTTATGTTATGTCTTACTCGTTATTCGGGTCAATTTACGCATACCTTAATTATTCTCAATTCAGTAAAAAGCACGTCATTTACACCGAAACTAAGAGATTTCAATATATATATATATATATATATATATATATATATATATATATATATTCTCTCTGCACCATGGTTGGGAGCTTATTGTGGCTTCTTTCTGCACGCATTTAATTAATTGGAATCATTCATCTTCTAGATCTCTTTGAGAACAATGACCACGTTGCTTGATGAGAAAAAAATATCGAGCAAGTCAAAAAATATTTCATTGGATATCGTTTTAATATGTTTTCGAAATGCATTTATGTTTCAAATTGGGTTTAATTAGAATCATTCATCTTCTAAATCTCTTTGAGAATAATGACCACGTTGCTTGATGAGAAAAAAATATCGAGCAAGTCAAAAAAATATTTAATTGGATATCTTTTTGATATGTTTTCGAAATGCATTTATGTTTCAAATTGGGTTTTGATTTGGTGTTTCAATTATTTCTTTTTTGCTAGACGATGTATTGTAAAAATATATTAATTGATAGTATTTTATCTAACATAATTTTTAACGTGTATAATGTTCTCAACCAGCTCTGAAAAAATAAATAATTTTAATCATTGAAGTGGTTTGAAAATGAGCTTTCACAATAGGCAAACAGGACGGTCTAGTCCCTTATAATTGGCCGGAGAGTAGCTGATTATTTAAGTAGAGTTACACAATGCACCCGTATGTAAGCTATTTTCCCACTCACATTGACACACAAAATAAATCTGGATCTTTTTGGAATTCCATTTTCTAGATCGATTTCTTGGAATTCCATTTGATCAAGCTATAAAGCACTTGTTTGGAATATGGGTTTAGAAATATACACGAACACAAGAAATGTTAAGGTGCGCCTAACTCTTATTCGAAGAGTTCAATGTGTTTGGTCACACGCATTCGTGGATGGTAAATTGAATCCTAACGACAGCCCTACATTCGATCCAAACAATGTGAACCTGCTTTCAAATGCTTTTCTCTCTTTGTTTTGTAAACTCTCTGGTTCTCTCCATCGGTTGTATCTCGTATATCTGCAGGGGTGGTCTTAAATCCAGCTCACAATGCAAATGCACCGTAGTTCTTGATCCTTACCAAGAGATGATATCAGTAGGTATGGGTATAAGTACAGTAGATAAAAAAAATAAAAATGCACCTAAGCATAGGCCAACCGAAGCACCTTTGATATCGTTGTTGCTATATTGGAAGTAGAGAAATGAATCACATTTACAATTCCACCTAAAATCGAGGGCGAGCCAATGCCATATATCTGTGACGTATAATCCACAGAACAGCAAAGCAATTGGCAAAGAGAGAAACCACAAAACTTCCAGTGAAAAGTTACTTCTTGAATTGCCTTGGTCCTTGATTCTTTTTGCTGCAAAGAAAACAAGGCATAAAGAATGTAGCATTAAGTCCTTCAACACAACGATTTTACAACACGAAACAGAGAGACAAGGACATAGAGTAGATTCATTCAAATGATCGAACTCTGATATGTTGGCAAGAATGTGCAGCATTGCTGAGACTAAGAATATCAGATAAAG